>NC_056729.1:1434911579-1435039079 GCF_019279795.1 Protopterus annectens | reverse complement strand
ACTTTGAGCTCTATGGGTTTGCCATTTATCCGAACAGTACAAAATGCTTCATTCTTTGCCCTTAAATCTACTGCATTGACCATTTCATGAAGTACTGACACACCATCAATATAAAGAGTAGGGCTGCCACTAACTGATCAACTCGTTTCTTAAAATGTTCCCTTTTAATAAAAGAATGTGGGCCTTTTGATTTCCAAAATATTTTGCAATTATTCCATTTATTACATTTGTGGCACTGCTGACCAAAAGCTAAATACTTTTCCATTTTAGATTCATGATTACTACCACAATTATGACAGCTGGCAATGAAACTAGGTTGGGCCCCATGCTTTAAGTTTGCTGAATCACTCTTATGCTTCACTGAGACTGTGCAAATTCTGGAATTTACTAGAAAGCTCTGGGGTTTACCAGTGAGTGCTGCAGGGATTACAGTTGCCATGTGCTTGGGCCTGTTTCTTTTAATAATGTGTTGCATACTATCAACATGCGCTTTATCACTGTGCCTTCTAGAGTTGTTTTCATTTGTAAGCATACTTGTGTGCTTTTCTGTGAGCTCGTATATCTGACAAATCTCAATGGCTTTATTCATAGGTTCACAGGTGTGTACTAGGCTAATGGCCCTAGGGCCTTTACAAGGCTAGCTAATAGGATTACCCTAGCATCATGCTACCTTAGTTCCCAGTGCCTCTGTTGAGTAAAGCCACTGGAGTGATCCCAGGGGTGAATTTTCTATTTCTCATCCACACATCAGGACTTCTCTTGATTTAACTCAAAGTTAAATCACTGTCACAAAGCAAAATCTTTCTCACAGTATCATCTTTTATACCACACACACGTCTGTCCTGTATCAACTCATCCTTTAAATCACCAAATATGCACGTTTTAGCTTTGATTCTCAGGTCAGGTATAAATGCTGCAAAAGTTTCACCAAGCTTTTCATCCCTTGTATAAAATAGTTGCCTTTCCATTGTAATGTTTGTCTGGGGGGGGGGTTACACATTTCTCTACATTTACATTTTAAGCACTCTGGATCCTCCCTTGACTCAGCCTGTACAACAATATGACAGTTTTCTCCTTCTCTGGTATAGACAGCAGGTGCATACACAAATGAGCCTTCCCTTTCTATCGCTTCTGATCCAACTAAATTAAGTAGAATAAATGCCTTTGTATGATCATCTTTATCA
This sequence comes from Protopterus annectens, assembly GCF_019279795.1. Taxonomy (NCBI): domain Eukaryota; kingdom Metazoa; phylum Chordata; order Ceratodontiformes; family Protopteridae; genus Protopterus; species Protopterus annectens. The sequence goes on along the minus strand of NC_056729.1, from coordinate 1,435,037,895 downwards.
GAAAATGCAGCCTGTATGAAAATGTCATACTCTTGCTCAAACACTCTCCAGTTTTCAGCAATATTACTGTCAAACACATTGAGTTTTCGAAGTCTGTCAGCCATGCCCACAAAGTATGCACAAGCACACTGAAAATATGGCCCTTGTAATTATGTATGAAGAGTTCTTTGAGCTTGTAACAACATTCAAATGCACAATAAACTCTTCAAAATACTGTACTTTACAAAATATGCTCTGTAATGGCTGTAGTTTTGCGAAACAATATGCTCTGTAATGGCTGTACTTTTGCGAAATAGCTTTACTGCAACACTGCACAAACATGCAAACACTTTTATAACTCGGATATCTTTGTTTAATATGAAATACATATGCTTTGTGAAAATGCGGTCGTTTCCCCTTATTTTATTTGTTTTATGCAATTCAGACTTTATTTCAAACATTTTCCATAGTAATTTGAATATTTTATCAATATCGTATATATCTGTTTATGTAAATATCATTTAGAATGTTTTGTATGCCCCGTTTCATATTATGCAAAAAGAAATAGGGCTGAGCATGTTTTAATACCTGAAATTCCTTTCTGACCTGTTTTGCAAAGTTTGCACATTTAGGAATGATCCACTCTTGTATATTCCACCAGCTTCTAGCAATTACCATAAGTTGTTTTACGCAGGCCGCCTTTGACTTCATGCCCCTTGGATATGCTGTTTCGGATTCCTTGTCCTTTAGACATCCCGTTTCTTACTCCATGTCCTTTTAGACATGCCTCTTCTGACACCATGTCCTTTTAGACATGCCACTTCTGACACCATGTCACTCGTTCATCTCTAACACATATAACAAGAAGACCTGGGGTTTTGTTTAGATGCTTTAATACAAAGAAACACATCAGGATGGATAACAGTATCACAAAATATGAACAAACTAGTTAACAGACAGATCTTACATACATACATGCTTACATCTCAACTGCTTACTACAAAATGGCAGTCTAGCTTGCACGTCCTTGGTATTTATACACTTGTGCAAGCCCCTGAATAGCTTCTTAAAGGTATATACACACATATTGATCTGCAACTATCCTCACCAATCTTAGAAAATTGGGTATAACTAAACTTGATGCCTGCTATAACAAAATTGCAAAGTTCACCACCAACAGCCTACATCAAACATACCATTACTCAGCCCTTAAACAACTCAACTGGCTTGAACTTCCTCATCTTCTACTTTACAACCTGCTTATACTAACCCATAAGATTCTTTGCTACCCTGATAAAACTCCTGCATTACAAAACTTTACTCCAGTACTTGGTTCCTAAGCTCCAACAATAAACACTAATATATCAGTTACAATGTCCTTAGCTCAGTTTAAGAAAGCTCTGAAAATACGTCTACAAGCTAACTGGATTTGTAACTGTGACTCTCCTTGCTAGTCCATCTCCTTCCTGCTCACCCAGAGTAATCACTCCTCCCTTATCCTCAGGCAGTAGATGTCTCTTTATCTTGCAAGTCTCAGTCCTCATACCTCTCTCTTCCTCTCAACAGTTATTGCTTCTACTAAAGATACTGATGTATACTTTATATTATTATAATACTATGTGAAACATGTTTTACTGATCATACAGTTTAAAGGCATATCATCTGTGTACCTGTATAGTGTACCATTTGTCATCCTATGTTTAGCTAATGTACAGTTTAAAGTGTTATTATCCTAGTTTTATTTTATGTAAAATGTATAGTGCTATTCTACTGTACCTGTGAAATTGTACTTTAGTGATTTGTGTTATATGTGGAGCTTTTTTCCCTGGGCCTCCATTGAAAAAGGACTTGTGTCCAGTCGGACTTTCCTGGTAACCAAAATTTAAAAATAAATAAATAAACAGTGTAAGTTGCCAAAGGTAGCAAATTAAATATTGTCCACAATTTGATGATTTCATGTTTGGTTAACTTCTCACTATAGTATTGTTTTAGTACTTCATTGTTAGAAAAACTCATGAGAAAATATTCATGGTATTTCAAAATTAATTAGGTGTATGTACCCAAAAATGTCTGTTGAGATTAACATAAATAATAATTTAAGCCTGCTTAGGGTTAGCAGGGCTATTATATTCATAGTATGAGAAAATGGATTGTGTGTAGTAATTGGCCATAGCAATGATGGTTTCCAGGGGAGTAAACACTACTGTATCACAGGCTAACAGGAATACAGATTTGGACATTTCATTTAATTTGGAGATCATTTTAACAAAACACTGTGCATTTCCATTATTTTCATGTTGAGTACAAAGGATTAGTCCAGATAAAATCACTTTAGCTGATCTCAGAGACTCTCCCTGATGCCCTTCCGTTGAAGTTTCAAGTAATATATTCAGTTAAAAAGGTAGATGGACAAGTGTTCTTGTTCTAATACACTACATTCAACACGTCAATTATTTAAAGGCAGTTACAGACAATGGTGGGAGGGTCCAGGTTAAGTTACTGGAGAAAAATCTGGGAGATGCAAAAACAAGGAGCCATTCCCAAAACTTAGAGGTTAATCCCTTATTTGAATATTTCTGAAATACCCATGAGGGTTTACCAGCTCAGCAGCCTGTGGAACCTGATTGTTAGTTAAAAGTTTTTTTATTTTTATTTTTAACAAACAAAAAATGACAACACACTATGAACTACCTCTACAGAACTATATTTAAGAAAACACTTTTGCCCGAACTTCGTCAAGTCTATCTAATAAAGTGTTTTGTAGAATGGTTTAGAGTTTGTTCACTGAAAATGCCTACTTTTATGAGGCCATCACCAGACATTATTAGCCTGTTATTGTATCACATGTAATATGAGAGGCTGTGTTTGCCTTTGTGGAGTTCATATTCCTTGAAGCAAATTATGAAAGCTTTATTGCAGAACTTTTTTCACTCCTTATCAATGTTTGTATCACATGCAATATGCCCACATTTACAGGGCTCATATTTCCTGAAATACATTCTGCAAGGCTAATCTTTTGTTGTTTGGTAAGAAGAATGACAGCGCCTGCTTATATGAGGGCCATATACATGATTAATGTTACCGGTCCCATTCTTCTTCCTGATTAAGACAGACCTTTTTATACTCAAAAGAGGTAGTCACAAGCTGACAACCGGTGTTTGAAAAGTACATGGATCCAGAGAAATAGCTTACAGTGGAAACAAGTCTCAGTACATGTTTTTACAGAGCTCATGGAGGTACACAAAATGAAAGTATATTTTGAGATCTCAGGACCTTTTATATAGACTTTCTGTGCCCATTGAGTAAAAATTCACCAAGTTGTGAACTGCAGACTATACAAAACCTTTAATAAAAATAAGTATCTTGGATTTCCTTGAGCACAGACAAACTGTGCCTATTGTGTAAATAATATAACAGTGTGGAGTGGGGTCCTGGGATTACAGTTTTTACTGCACTGAAAATTACAGAAATTATGTTAAATGCAGGCCAAGTGGCTAGAACATCTATACCTGGTTGCTGTGGTGTATGCACAATGAGAGGGAAAATGTCTCTAGACTTGGAGCATGGATCTATGGTGTTCAAGTCTGGAGTATTTACTACCAATACTCTTCCTGGGTCTAGCAGTTAGTGAGGGCTCTTCTGTTCAGATTCTTCCTCTGTTTAGGTTCAAGGTGGTGATGTCAGTGCAAAAGAGGACTATACAGCACTGTGCCTGACTACCTAAAGGGCTGGGAACAGGGAGGAATCAGGTCGAAGGGAAGCTAACCAATCTGGTCCTGAGAGAGTGGGTGTTGCCACGGGGACTGAGGTGGGGTTAGATGATCTAAGAGGCTGATGTAATCAGTCTATGGGTGTAGGCTGTCAACCAAACTAGGAGGCTTGTGCTTGGCCCCCTTTTATCCCTCCTAACAAAAGGAAAACCCAAATCTCAAAATGAGTAGTAAGAAACATTTCCAAATACCTGAAAGTTGCTGTTTAAGTTTGTACACATCACGATGTAATAAGTGTTTCAAACTCCTGACAGTTACTGTTTAGGTTTGTACACCTCTTGAGATCATAAACAAACACAAATAAACAGTGACTTGTTTTGTGTTACTAGTTCACTAGACAAACTGTACCAAGATAGATGATATGATCTACAGATCTAATTTCTTGATTGTCTTTTTTTATACTAACAGGAACAATTAGAGAGTTAATTACCAGTTGATTTCCAAGTTTAACAATACAGGTGTTTTAGCTGTATACCATTTTATGTCCAAGTCCTGCATTATAGTCCTGTCACCCTCTGGATCACAAATGGGATACCAGACTTGACTTAAGCTTGATGGATTACCTTAGTTTTCATGTATCAGGAAGTGTGATTTTGTAGTTCCTATGCACAATTCATAAGTAGGGACTAACATTGTTTTTTTCTGCATCACAAAATGATACCTGTTTCATTTATGTGGTGGCAGTTATCATAAGCTAAAAATATTTAAAACTACTGATGATAAGTTGGGGCACAGAAAAAGGACAGCAGCACTAAATTTGATAATTGTGAATAACTGTTTTGGACTGTATGTACTTTAATTATATATATTTACCCCAATGTGTGATTGATAGAATCATAGAAGATACAAGGTTAATGCGCTGTATAGCTATTTATGCCTTGCCAGTACCCACTCTTAAACCTTACCTCACTTTTTCATGGACTGACTGGCTAGCCATGCCAGGAGTGAATTTGTGAATACCCATCTAATTATCTAACTCCTTTATGAATGAAGATATAGTTGATCTGGAGTGGAAATTTATTCCAGAGAAGAGGTAGTCCTTGTGTGACAGATTTCTCTTTCCACTATGATTTGTTTATTTGTTGAACCAGGTTCAGATTTCTGGTCCTAGTGTTCACTGGACTGCTTGATTTGTCAAGATATAAGAGGTCTTGGAGTGTTGGCTCCTTAATGCATCACCCCTAAGGAATCTATAGGACATTGAATACAGGGACAGAGCTTCCAGTCTCTTCTGGTAGCTCAAGTATTTTAGACCCATGATTTATTTTGTTAGGAACCTCTGGCATTTCTCCAACTGCCTGATATGTCTAGTAAGATACATCCCTAAAGGGGTATGTATTCTATGATGGGTCCGATCGGTGAGAAGTATAGATGGGTAAAGACTTTGAATCTAGAGGAGATACCCTTTGTGATCAGCTTGCTCCAGAATGAGAGCTTTGCAAGCTACCATTACAACACAATGATAAAAAAGAAATGGGAGTTATCTATCCATGTTCCAAGGTCTCTCACAACATCTTCATCTTGGAGTAGGCTGTTGTCTATACTGTAAACTGAGTTGCGGGAATATTTGCCAAATGTGACAATATTGCACTTTTTACCATTTAGTTTTAGCCATTTTCTGTGCACCAGCTATTAGCATATGTAATTTCAAATTGTAGCTTCTGTATGTCCGTGACACCCAGTTTACAATTCTCTGCAAACTTGGCTAATCAGAGATCCCCAGTTTTGATATGGAGATCAAAAATGTTTATGTCGAATAATTCAGTTAGTTGTATGGATCATTGAGGGACTCCACTGGTTACCTTCATGCTCTCTAAGGATGCACCTGCACCTGTCGTAGTTCTGTATCGCAGCCAGTTTGCTACCCATTTAAATATGTAGAGATCAATTTAGAGCACATTCAGCTTGTTAAATATGTTAGCATTTGGTATGGTATCAAATGTTTTGGTAAGGTCAAGATATGCTGTAAGGACAACATGGCTACTGGTCACAGCTTGTGTTACTATCTCAAAGAAATTTATCAGATTCATTAGACAAGATCTACCCTTATAGGTTCATAGGTTGGTACTAGGCTATCAGCCTAGGGCCTGTACAAGCCTAGCCATAACAATTCCCTGGCTATTTCTTCCCACACTATTTACTTCCCTGGTCCCCTGTCTAGCAGGGCAACTGACGTGATCCCCGGGGTGAATTTCCTTTCACCCATCCAATCATCAAGGTTCCTTTTGAAGAGAGTCAAAGAGTCACTCTGCTTGACATGTATGGACAGTCTATTCCAGAGTCTGGGGAGTCTCTGGGTCAGGAACCTATCCCTCCAGCATGTTTTGTTTATTGTGATGACAAGGTTTAGATCCCTGGAACGTGTGGCTCTGAGGGATTGGGATTTCTTTAAGTGTAGCATGTCCAACAGCTCTGGGTTTGACATGGCCTTGTATGTTAAGCAGAGATTGCCTCGGAGTAGACGATATGCGACAGAGTATAGCTGGAGTTTTTTAAGGCGGTCAGCATAGGGCATCTGCTTTAGGCCTGTGAATCTTTTAGTGAGGTATTTCTGCGGCCTTTCCAGTTGTTGCAGATGTCTTGAGTGGTACATACCAAATGGGGCGTTGTATTCTATAATGGGTCTAATGACGGAGTACAGTGGGACAATGACCTCCTTTTTTCTGGATGAAAAGCCCTTAGTGATGAGGTGTGCCACAAAGAAGGATTTCCTGTGTCCCTAAGTCTCTTATCACACTTTTGGTGTTTAGTGTACTCCACCTATGTGATAATTCATGGGTACATGTTTTTCCCAAAGGGGATAACTATATATTTCTTGGCATTGCGCTTGAGCCCATGGCTCTGGCACCAAGCATCTGTTTCTGTAAGGCCCTTTTGTAGAGTATCAACATCATTTGGGGATTCAATAATGGCTCCCAGTGTGCAGTAATCTGTGAACTTTGTTAGCCAGAGTCCCTTAGTTTTGGCCTGTACTTCAGAGAAGTAGATACCAAACAAGAGAGGTCCCAGAACTGGACCCTGAGGTACTCCGCTTGTCACTTGTCTGGAGCTGGATTTGGAGTCAGCTACTTTTACAGTGTGGGTTCTGTCAGTAAGCCAGTTGGCAACCCATTGAGTGGCATAGGGATTAATGCCCAGCTTAGTAAGTTTATCTATGATTCCAGAGTGGGCGATGGTGTCAAAGGCCTGGCGAAGTCCAGATAGGCGGTGTGGACTGCCTTACCCTCGTCCACAGCTCTGGAGACTGATTCGAAGAAGTCAATAAGGTTCAGCAGACAAGATCAGCCCTTCACAATCCCAAACTGGGTGGGGTCCAGTGTTTTCAGGTTGCCAATGTCTTTCTTCATAAGTTCCATGATAATACGTTCCATGGCCTTGCAGATCAGGCTCATCAGACTGATGGGGCGCTAGTTCCCAGGATCCAAGATGGATCCCCCCTTGTGGAGTGGGATAACTGTAACTGTGCGCTCCTCAGTGGGTACGAAGCCTGGGGTGAGGTTATGATTAAACATGACACTTAGGTGAGGTGCCACTTCATTTTGTAGGTCATGTAGTACACAGCATGGGATATCATCTGGTCCCATGGATGCTGTATTCTTAGCTTTGGAGAGTGCGTTTTTTACCTGTGTGGCAGTTATTACTGGAATTTGGCAATATTCCAGTATTGAGATGGGCCATTTAGGGGGTGAGAGGGGGGTGAAGTTGGCACTGAATAGATCTGCCAGGATATTGGCAATATCCCTGGGATCAGTATATTTAATGCCATTCTGTTGTAGCTCAGAGCAGATCTGAGCATTGCCATTTAGATTCTTGAGATAGTTATAGAATGCCTTGTGGTTGTCTTTGGAATCTTTGGCAATTTTATTTTCGTAACTAGCTTTGGAGGATTTTATGAGGGATCTTAGATTCTTACTGAGGCTAGTAAGGAAGTTTTTTTGCATCCTGGGATTTTCCTCTTTTCTGCAACAGTTTTTTCCTTTTGTTGTAAAGTTTGTTTATGGCAGGGGACCCCCAGATTGGCTTCCTTTTTTTTGGAGGAGAGCATCTTGGTTCTATTTGGGATGGCACAATTCATGCATGAGTGGATGTGCTCATACAGTGCCTTAGTGTAGGACTCAGCAGTCGAACTTTCAGTTCCCGTCTGCATGGGTGTCATGAAGTTTGTAACTTTTGAGTTGAGTAGCATGAATTTGGCCTTGGAAAAGTTTTTTTTTATGGAGGTTTCCTTACTGGGGGGTGGGGGTGGGATGTAGATGTTAAGGGTGATTAGCTTATGGTCTGACCTGACCAACGAGGGAGTGACCATAGGTGTGGAGCATCGATTTCCCATGTTGGTAATGACCAGGTCTAGGATATTAGAGCCCCTGGTTGGACTATGGATTAGTTGATCCAGGGCACTGGAATTTATGAATCCCAAGAACCATTGAGCAAAGGTGTTGGTGCACAAGTAGTTTTCCCAGTTAATGGCAGGGTAGTTGAAATCACCCAGTATTAGGGTGTTTGGTTGTATATTAATATTTTCCAGTATGTTTAGAAAGGTGTAGTGAGAATCTTGGGACATGGTGGGGGACCTGTAGCAAGCTACAATTTGGATTGCAGTCTTACCTAGTGTTAGTTGCACCTGAAGAATTTCAGACGCATTGTGTTGGGCAATTAACCTGGTGGTGTGAATATCCTTGGTGAATATGGACACTCCTCCACCTTTAGTGTTTCGATCCTGGTTTGGTAGCTGAGAAGTGTGGCAAGAGTTGTAGCCTGGTATTGCAGGGGTGCTCTCTGGAGCCTTGAACCAGGTCTCAGTTACTGCACAGATATCAATGTTCTCCATTTTTAGGAGTGCCTCGAGAGTGTACATTTTGAGGTTTAGACTTCTAGCATTGAGTAGTATTACCTTCAGATTTTGCATGCTTGTACCTGTTACGGTGGTGGTTTTGTCTTTTGAACTTTGCCTGAAAAAGGCACTATAGGGGTGGCAAGAGCCTTAGCCAGTAACCTGAATCCCAGGGGTGACAGGTGCAGACCATCTCTGGCAAAGCATCATGGTCTGTCGATCATGTCGTCCCAGGCAGACAGATACTGGACCCCCTCTGAATGACATCAGAAGCTTGGCCAATTGTTGGAATCAATTATTTTGTCCTTATATTGTGGTATCATTCTGGGCGAAGGCAGGATGCTACTCAGGGCTAGGGTCATACCTGCCTGGGCCACATGATCCGAGAGCTCTTCCATCTCTTTTTTCATGTAGTCTAGGGAGGTATGTCTCAAGTCATTCACTCCAACATGGACAATGACAGAGTCATATTTGTACTTGTTGTGGAGTGACTTGAGTGCATGAGTTATGTGGTGGATCCTGGCACTTGACAGGCAGCTCACTGTAATTTTCTCCTTGTTCAGCCTGGTGAGTGGGACATCAGTGTGCCTGACTATAGAGTCACCTATGACTAACGTGTTAGGTACATTGTCTTGCCTTAGGGGCTGTTGCTGGGTGGCACACTGGTGTTGTGAGCTATGTGACACTTTGGTTGTGATTGGTGTTTGTTTGTTTGTGTTTCAGCTTCGGAGGTCCTTGTTGCTTGGGCAGGTTACAGTTAAGGGCCTCCACATATGTGGATTTAGTGTTGCTATTTCATATTTCCATACCGGATCGGTCGAGGCCCGTGTTAACAATGATGGCCACCAGTACTGTTAGCCAACAGGGTGCTGGTGGAAATTGGGCTACTGTTGGCCAAAGGAGAAGAGGAGGGGGAAGACATGCCCAAAGGCAGGAAGAGAGGAGTAAGGTTAGGAGTGTAGTAGTGAGGGTAGGAACTTTGAATGTTGGCAGTATGACTGGTATAGGGAGAGAGCTAGCTGATATGATGGGGAGAAGGAAGGTTGATATACTGTGCGTGCAAGAGACCAGATAGAAGGGAAGTAAGGCCAGATGTATAGGAGGTGGGTTCAAATTGTTCTATCATGGTGTGGATGGCAGGAGAAATGGAGTAGGGGTTATCCTAAAGGAACAGCATGCCAAGAGTGTTTTGGAGGTGAAGAGAGTGCTGATAGAGTGATGTTTATGAAGCTTGAAATTGATGGTGTAATGATGAATGTTGTTAGTGCATATGCTCCACAAGTTGGGTATGCAATGGATGAGAAAGAAGCATTTTGGAGTGAGTTTGATGAAGTGGTGGTGAGTGTATCCAAGGGTGAGAGACTAGTTTTTGGATGGACTTCAATGGGCATGTTGGTGAAGTGAACAGAGGGGATGAGGAAGTGATGGGTAGGTATGGTGTTAAGGAGTGGAATGCAGAAGGTCAGATGATTGTAGATTTTGCAAAAAGGAAGGACATGGCTGTGGTGAATATATATTTTAAGAAGAGGGAGGAGCATAGGGTGACGTACAAGAGTGGAGGAAGATGCACACAGGTGGATTATATCCTATGTAGGAGGGCCAGTCTGAAGGAGATTGGAGATTGTAAAGTGGTGACAGGGGAAAGTGTAGTTAAGCAGCATAGAATGGTGGTCTGTAGGATGACATTGGTGATCAAGAAGAGGAGGAGGAGTGTGAAGGCAGTGCCAAGGATTAAATGGTGGAAGTTAAAAAAGGGTGATTGTGAGGTTGGAGTTCAGGGAAGAGTTAAGACAGGCACTGGGAGGCAGTGAAGAGTTACCAAATAGCTGGGTAACTACAGCAAAGCTAGTAAGGGTGACTGCTAGAAAGGTGCTTGGTGTGACATCTGGACAGAGGAAGGAGGACAAGGAGACATGGTGGTGGAATGAGGAAGTACAGGAGAGTATACAGAGGAAGAGGCTGGCGAAGAAGAAGTGGGATTGTCAAATAGATGAAGAAAGTAGACATGACTATAAGGAGCTGAGGCGCATGGCAAAGAGAGAGGTGGTGAAGGCTAAGGATAAGGCATATGGAGAGTTGTATGAGAGAGTGGACACTGAAGAGGCTAGACAGAAGGACAGAGCTGGGAATGATGTGCAGCAGGTAAGGGGGATAAAGGACAGTGAGGGAAACATACAAGTGAGGAGAGTGTGTTGAGTAGATGGAAAGAGTACTTCGAAGGGCTTATGAATGAAGGGAATGAGAGAGAGAGAGAAGGTTGGATGATGTGGGGATCGTGAATCAGGAAGTGAAACAGATTAGCAAGGAGGAAGTAAGGACAGCAATGAAGTGGATGAAGAATGGAAAGGCTGTTGGCCCAGATGACATACCAGTGGAAGCATGGAGGTGCTTAGGAGAAATGGCAGTGGAATTTTTAACCAAGTTGTTTAATGAAATTTTGGAAAGTCAGAGGATGCCTGAGGAGTGGAGAAAAACTGTTTTGGTACCTATCTTTAAGAATAAGGGTGATGTGCAGAGCTGCAGTAACTACAGAGGGATAAAATTGATCAGTCACAGCTTGAAGTTATGGGAAAGAGTAGTGGAAGCTAGGTTAAGAAGGGAGGTGATGATTAGTGATCAGCAGTATGGTTTCATGCCAGGAAAGAGCACTACAGCTGCAATATTTGCTCTGAGAGTGTTGTTGGAGAAATACAGAGTAGGTCAGAAGGAGTTGCATTATGTCTTTGTAGACTAAGAGAAAGCATATGACAGGGTGCCTAGAGAGGAGTTGTGGTATTGTATGAGGAAGTCGGGAGTGGCAGAGAAGTATGTAAGAGTGGTACAGGATATGTACGAGGGTAGTGTGACATTGGTGAGGACTGTGGTGGGAGTGACAGATACGTTTAAGGTGGAGGTGGGATCAGCTCTCAGCCCTTTCTTATTTGCAGTGGTGATAGGTTGACAGATGAGATCAGACAGGAGGCCCCGTGGACTATGATGTTTGCAGATGACATTGTGATATGTAGTGAGAGTAGGGACCAGGTGGAGGAGACCCTGGATTGGTGGAGATATGCTTTAGAGAGGAGAGGAATGAAGGTCAGCAGGGCTAAAACAGAATATATGTGTGTAAATGAGAGGGAGGGTAGAGGAATGGTGAGGATGCAGGGAGTAGAGTTGGTAAAGGTGGATGAGTTTAAGTACTTGGGATCAACAGTTCAGTGTAATGGTGAGTGTGGAAGAGAGGTAAAGAACTGAGTACAGGCAGGGTGGAATGGGTGGAGAAGAGTGTCAGGAGTGATTTGTGACAGACGGGTACCAGTAATAGTGAAATGGAAGGTCTACAAGAGGGTAGTGAGACCAGCTATGTTATATGGGTTGGAGACGGTGGCATTGACGAAAAGGCAGGAGTCAGAGCTGGATGTGGCAGAGTTAAAGATGTTACGATTTGCACTTGGTGTGAATAGGATGGACAGAATTAGGAATCAGTATATTAGAGGGTCAGCTCAGTTTGGACAGTTTGGAGACAAAGCAAGAGAGTCGAGATTGCGTTGGTTTGGACATGTGCTGAGGAGGGATGCTGGGTATATTGGGAAAAGGATGCTATGGATGGAGCTACCAGATAAGAGGAAAAGAGGAAGGCCTAAGATAAGGTTTATGGATGTGGTGAGAGAGGACATGCAGGCGGTTGGTGTGAAAGTGCATGATGCAGAGGACAGGAAGAAATGAAAACAGATGATCTGCTGTGGTGACCCCTAATGGGAAAAGCCAAAAGAAGATGATGATGATGTGTGGGTGTTGGTGTGTGAGTTTAGAAGGGCTATGTGTTGCTTGAGGTGTAGTGCGGGTGTTAACCTTCTCCTCTTGACTGTCTAGCACAATCTTGGGTGGAGAGAGCATTGCTTCCAGTTTGGCTATGTAAGTGCATTTCTCACAGGTTGTAGTGTTGGGTGGTAGGAGGAGAGGGTTGTCTGTGTAAATGAGGCAATTGCTGCATTGCCCCAGTATGTCCAGATTCACCAGGTGGACAGGAGAAATCAATGGAAGCTGACCTTTGGAAATGCCTGGTTTGGTGCTTTTTTTTTTTTTTTTTTTAAGTACAGGAGCTGTTTTCCCTTACCTTAGCAAGGTACTTTGCAGTTATAGGCTGTTTAGTGCATATGATTAATTTCTCCTTATTAATAAGGAGAGTTAAGTGCTTGTATCAGTTTAAGGCTTCCTAGTGCTTTCAAGCAGGAATTAGAGCAAGTGCTAGTCACAGGGATGCTTAAAGGTAAGATGAAAAAAAATGGTTTATCCTAAACACTGCAGTGTGCACTAGAGAAGTTAGATATGAAAGTAGGTAACTTAAGTTTTACCTGTCTAAAAAAGTTAAGTTTTAGTGGAGAGTAACTATTTTTAAAACAGCAAGACAGATTGAAAGGGGGTGATCACTTTTGTATTCCGGTACTATGGCATACAGTAGAATGGCCAATAAATTTAAATAGTTGAAGGGGAGTGATTTCACAAAATGATAATTTTGTGCTTACTCACACAAGCCAGTGAAAGCAGAGAGGAAATTAGATATATGGTCAAATTAACATAAGAGGCAGGCAGCTGGAAAGACAGTGGTATTTAAAAACGTGACATTGACAGGGTGGGGGTGGAGTGGGGAAAAATTTCTGCCTCACTCAGAAGAAACAGAGCTGTGGTGTCTTTTGAAGTTTTAATATGCAGTTATAAGCAGAACAGAAGCAAAACACAAGGTAAAGAAAACAAATCACAGCGCTCAAAATATAAAAAGGCAATAAACCAATACAAAATACAACAAATAAAAAGCAAACCAACCTTTCCCTCACAGCAAAGTGTAGCAGAGTCTGGGTGAACCTTTCCAATAAAGCTCTGAAATGTTTTATTTTACCCCTTAAATAGAAGGTTTAGTTCCTAGCTCCACCCCCTCAGTTCACAAATGATTAACCTTAAGTGACCTCTTCTATCTTATGTATGAGTCCTTAATTGATCAGTTCTAATTTCTGCCTGACTCTGGGTGAGCCTTTCCAATAGGCCCTTATGGCCCTTAACAAAGCCATACTCCTTGGGATCACATCTTATAAGAATTTTAACATTATAGTTTATATCAGGTCAGTTATGACCTTTTCCATGGCCTTACACATGAGGTTAATCAAGCATTACAGTGGCTATGTGACATACATCATATACAAACCTAGTGGCTGAACCCAAGCTGAATAGCTGTAGAAGTGGGTTCACCAGTGAATGTTTAGTGCTGTTCAGTAGGTTGATGGGTATATTATCAGGTTCTATGGAAGACGTAATTTTCGTTTTGGAAAGTATGCTTAGCAAAGTGCTCTTTTGTGATAATACAGGATTTGAGATCCTTTAGAATATGTGGGCTTTGTATAGTTGTCCCACGACTGAAATTTGCACTGAGGTTTCTGCTAATATATTTGTGATATCTACTAGGTTCAAGTAGTGGTCCCATTTTGAATACGTTTTGTGCACTGTTGGGTGTTATTTCTAAGTTTCATGGTGTAAATAATAAAAGATTTGTAATTATCATTAGCTATCGATGTAAGTCTAAGTTCATGGGATGCCCTTATTTTTCTGTTATTTTTCAGTACTTCCCAAAATGTTTTGATTGAATTTGATTTGTGGTCAAGGTTAACATTCCCTTAGGAATATATTATCAATGTAGTTATTTGCAAGGGTGGCCATCTTTCTGAAAGAGACTATTATGCACATCTTGGTGTTGAGATTTAGACTATGACTCTGGCACCAGATATTAGTCTATGCCAGACCTTCTTGGAGAATATTTGTGTCACTGGGGGATTCTGTGACTGCATCATGTTTACAGTCATCTGCAAACTTACTCAGCCAGAAGCTTTTGATGTTAGCCTTGACTTCGGAGAAGCAGGTGCCAAAGAGGAGTGGCCCTGGCACTGAGCCCTGAAGGACCCCAACTAGTGACTTGCTATTTAGTAAAGGTAAACTTCTCTATCCTGATTTTGTGAACTTATCTACAATGCCTAAGTGGTGTATTGTGTGAAATGACTTAGCCAGGTTGAGATAGGCAGTATACACCATTTTGCCTTTGTCAATTGTTTGGTGACTTTCTCAAAGAAGTCCATTAGTTTGAGTAGGTATGACCTACTCTCAACAAATCCAAACTGAGTTGGAATCAATGTCTGAAGGTTTACTATGTCATCATTTACCATATCCATGATTATTCCTTCCATGGCCTTACGTATGACACTAGTCAGGCTTGTGGGTCTATAGTTTCCTGGGTCTGTGTGCAGATGGACAACAGTTGCGGTCCTCCATTCATTTTGCATGAAGATTCTTTGGAGGGTCTGACTGAGTAGTCATTCTAGTGGGCCCGAAAAGTCATGTTTCATGCTATTAAGGAAGCAACATGAGAAATAATCAGATCCCATGGATGCAGTGTTTTCAGGATCTTTTCCCTAGTGATAGCTGGGGAGAGATGGTTAGGAGTATTTCTTAAGAGGTGTCAAGTGGTCCAGTAGATTAGCTACATACTCTGGCTTAGTAATTTTCTAGTGCAAGCCTTACATATAGTCCAGCTCTCAAAAACACGTTAATGCTGGAAAAACGATAGTTTTGATTATATGGATCTTTTTTGACAACAGGATGGCTTTGCTCTTTAAAGTCTTACCCAGATTTGCCATAGTTTTCCATCCAAAAAAATGTATGTCTCTTATTTCTTGGCTGCAATCACCATCTGCAGAGATTTTTGAGCACAGGAAAGTACAGTCCGTCACTGCATTCACTTCATCCATACCTATTTGCAAAGAATTGCTATGGAAAGATGACATACATTTTATTGTCTGTAATGCTAGCTGCCAAATCTGGGTTGGAGTGTAGCCAGGATACATCACTGTATGCTATGGTGATAAGATATATGTAATTAATTAGAGATATAGGTAATTAATTAGTTAACGGTTTATATTTATTAAGGGATGGTGGAAAGGATGATAGGCCAAAGATTATAAATGGTATCAAATGATGAACATTTAGGAATGAGAGTGATGATGATTTGATTCCACATGTGAGGAAAGATTCCTACTGAGTCTGAGAGGCTGATAATGTGATTAAGAGGAAGAGATACAAATCTGTTTCAGACACTTAGGAATTTAGGACAGAGACCATCAACACTAGGTTAGCCAAAGGATGGTATGGATTTGAGTATCTTACTGGCAGTGGATTGGTGAATAGGATGAAAGGAGAAGGGGCGGAATAGATATGAGTGATATTTTGAGGATGGAGGAAGTGGATATTTGACTGTGAGTGGCTTGGCAGGTGTATTTTGAGTTATTCACTGATAAGAAGATGAGGATATGATACATTGTTTGGTATAACATGTTAATAGACTGATCTTTCTCCTAAACTGTGTGGGGAGGTTTTGGAGCAGGTAATTTTGCTTGATAAATATGACTTTGAATTTGTTACAAAGATACCTGCATTCATTTCCAAGGCAGAATCATGAACCCCAGCTGACAGCACCTAGTGACTGGTTGGATTTCAGTCAGTTATTGTCCTTGCTCTTTTCTTGTTGCCCCAATGTGTAATCTGGTGATAAAAGCAAAGGTGACAGAAAGACAGACATTTTCCTGAAAGGTAACTATTACATTATGAAAGGTAACCATGGAATACTGACATTGTAGCACATGCATGCTATACATTATACATACAGTCAGGATGAACAAGTAGTGTTAGACATATGGTCCAGTCAAATAAAATTTTTAATAAAGTGCCCAAGAGAAGCATTACTTGAAACATTGGTACCAGAACCAGTAACTTTCTTTAAGCTTTGAGCAACCATATACCTATATATTTGGCATCCGCCTTAATTTAAAGAAGACAAGCTTAGTCTTTTAAAATTTACATCAAGGATTAATACAGCCTGTAATATTATCATCTCCAGAAGCTCTGCAATGTTGTTGGGGAGTGACGCCACAGAGCTCTTCCTTATCACTGCAATGTCTTGTCTCCAGAAGCATAGCAATGTTGTTGGGGAGTGATGCCACAGAGCTCATCCTTATCACTGCAATGTCTTGTCTACAGAAGCTCAGCAATGTTGTTGGGGAGTGATGCCACAGAGCTCGTCCTTATCACTGCAATGTCTTGTCTCCAGAAGCTCAGCAATGTTGTTGTGGAGTGATGCCACAGAGCTTGTCCTTATCACTGCAATGCCTTGTCTCCAGAAGCTCAGCAATGTTGTTGTGGAGTGATGCCACAGAGCTCGTCCTTATCACTGCAATGTCTTGTCTCCTCAGCAATGTTGTCAGGGAGTGATGCCACAGAGCTCGTCCTTATCACTGCAATGTCTTGTCTCCAGAAGCTCAGCAATGTTGTTGGGGAGTGATGCCACAGAGCTCTTCCTTATCACTGCAATGTCTTCTCTCCAGAAGCTCAGCAATGTTGTCGGGGAGTGATGCCACAGAGCTCATCCTTATCACTGCAATGTCTTGTCTCCAGAAGCTCAGCAATGTTGTTGTGGAGTGATGCCACAGAGCTCGTCCTTATCACTGCAATGTCTTGTCTCCAGAAGCTCAGCAATGTTGTTGTGGAGTGATGCCACAGAGCTTGTCCTTATCACTGCAATGTCTTGTCTCCAGAAGCTCAGCAATGTTGTTGGGGAGTGATGCCACAGAGCTTGTCCTTATCACTGCAATGTCTTGTTTCTAGAAGCTCAGGAATGTTGTTGGGGAGTGATGCCACAGAGCTCGTCCTTATCACTGTAATGTCTTGTCTCCAGAAGCTCAGCAATGTTGTTGGGGAGTGATGCCACAGAGCTCGTCCTTATCACTGCAATGTCTTGTCTTGAGAAGCTCAGCAATGTTGTTGGGGAGTGATGCCACAGAGCTCGTCCTTATCACTGCAATGTCTTGATGGAGATCACCTAACACTGTAAGTTTTCCATACTGAATCTCAGGATGCACTGATAATTTGGCAGCCCTATGTTTCTATTTAACTCTCATTAGCAATAACCCCCCACCCATTAATACTCTTAGGGCATCTTTTATTTTACAAACCTTTTTTCAAAGAGCAGCCATATTGTACTGAGCTCACCAGAAATCCCGCATGTGGCAGGGTATACTTCATCTTTTGTATCCGTAAATTGATTTCTATTGCTTTTCATGATACTTTGGGAAGAAAGCTGGAACATTTATAGTATACTTTAGCTTTTTCCGTAACCTTTTCACATTGTTCCATTTAATTACAAAACTGGATGTAACTAGACAGCTATGTATTTGAATGATTACATTTGATTAATGTCATTATTCACCTGATTAAACCCGTTTACAGCTGTTATAGTGGGGTTAGTGGGGGTTGTCATTCATTACAAATGTCTTTCATTGCTTACCTGGTGTCTACATGAGCTTCTATTAAATTATGTTTTCTTTCACATGCGTAACAGGTGTTTCTGTGACTACTACAACATGTTGCAACATCCTAATTATACAATGACTGGTCATTAATTCCAAAATGAGTACGCCGATTGGTCAGCCCAATCAGTGTGCCAGTTGTAAATCCTATCATATACCAATGATAAAAGGTCCGGTTACCCGGACTCTTTTCCATTGCTGTATACTGAAAGTTTTATTATTTTTTAACAAAAAAAAAAAAAAATCTGTAATCCAGACTCCAGACCTAGCAGAGAGACAGGACAGAGAAAATACTAGGAAAATCAGGTACGTTATTCAAAACTATAGACACTTACCTGATTTTTCTTGTATTTCCTCCATTCTGGCTGTCTCTCTCTCCTACCCCTAAACTGCCCGAAACTTTTTTTTTTTTTAATTAAAAAAAAGAAGAAGAAAACAAAAACGGAACAACGGAGACCTTCTTTTCTTCATTACTTCCTTTCCAAAGCACTGATGTACTGGGTATGCATGGGAATGCAAGTCCCATATGCATGCGCAGTACATAAAAAAAAAGGCACCTGGATATTACCAGTCACGGAAGGACAGCACAGAGCCATTATACAAAGACATTATTTAAGAAAAGTAAATCTTTTTTTCTTAAATAATGTCATTGTATAATAGCAATAACTGACTCTGTGGTGTGGTATATTAAGATTTACTCACCGTTGGCTTTATTTAATCACTCAGGCTTTGCCCTTGTGATTAAACCACACCAGCCATGAGTAAATCTTAATATACCACACCAATGTCATTGGTTATTGCTTAATCATTTGACAATAAGCTCATTACACAGCAAATTAGCTTCAATAATTAATTCTGCTTACTATTATCATTCTATTTACATGCAAGCTCATATTCATCAGTACCTGTTTAACTCACTTAAATTGGCTAGACAATTTTGACTGTTTCAGGAGAGGCTGGGGCAAGGAAAGGTTGCCATTGTTACTACTCTAGGTACAGTTGAAATGTACCCACTGCATGTCTGTAGGCATGACAAACATGAATTAGACAAAATTGTTGTACTCAAAGTTTACTGCTTTAAATGTTTATCTTCCCTTTTTGCGCTTTTTTTGTTTTCAGATAACTCACCTTTGACAATTTCTGATCTTTGCTAATGTTTCTACTGTAGTAGTAGAATCTTGTAGTAGTGCTGTGTGCTACTGAGAGACTGGAGACCGGTAAAAGGCCACTGAGCTCAGCTCTGTACTCTCCACACACACCCCAGGAATCAACTACATTTATAGTGGAGTTAACTGATGTTACTTCTCTGCTTGACTATATATTCATAATGGGATTCCCACATTTGTTTAGTATCTCATCTGTCAGTCACATGGGCACCAGAACCATAGAGCGAGGGGGGAGGGGCACCCCCCCACTTTTGCAGCACTTGCGACCATCCCAACTCGTCATCACATGCGCAATGACCGCACGCCTGTTTGAACGGATTCGGGCGGATTTCTTTATTGCAGAGTGATACAGATTTCTTCATTGCAGAGCTGAGGATACAGATTTCTTCATTGCAGAGTTGGGGATAATGTCCGTTCAGGTGGATTTCTTTTAACTGCAACCTCGGAGTTTTCTTTTAACTGCAGGATTCAGCCGCGGATTAACTGCTGAGTTGGGGGATAACGTCCGTTCAGGCGGATTTCTTTTAACTGTAGCCTCAGAGTTTGCTTTTAACTGCAGGATTCAGCCACAGATTAACTGCTGAGTTGGGGATAATGTCCATTCAGGCAGATTTCTTTTAACTGCAGCCTCAGAGTTTTCTTTTAACTGCAGGATTCAGCCACGGATTAACTGCTGAGTTGGGGATAACATCCATTCGGGCAGATTTCTTTTAACTGCAGCCTCGGAGTTTCAGCCGTGGAGTAACTGCTGAGCTAAGGTACTGTCTTTTCAGAGAGGTGTGTGTGTGAGTGTCTGTGTATGTGTGTGTTTGTGAGAGAGACCGAGAGCGAGTAATGATAGCTGTATTCTGAAAATAGGTAGTATTGTGGTGGAAAGCATGTTTGCATTCTAGGCAACAGAACTGATGTAATCCCAGAAATGGTGGCTACCATGAAAGTGAGAGACATTTGGACGTCATAAAAAACTCAGTTAAAAGTACTAACAGAATGCATTTGTTATTCAACTCACTATCGGTCGGTGTTAGTGGGGTAGTTTTACAGGGATGTAAACAGACTTTAGTTTTGCTTTGTGGGCAGGGGACAGTCGGTGCTGAAACATATTGCTTCTATTAGTACTTTTAACCAAATTTTTTATGACTTTTAAACGTTTTACAGGGGCTGGTTACTACAGAGCATGCAGCTAGGTGCTCAGTTGCAATTAGAGGAGTGGGTCCTTGTGCAAAAGAATGGAAAGCACAATTTGATGGTGAATGCCGAGGGGATCGTTGTACAGGAATAAGTATTTTTGCTGGGAGATCTATAGCACTACAGAAAACTATTGCATTCTGTAGGATGGGAATTTATAAGGAATACTTTGAAAGCTCGAGAGCTGAAAGTGGTTCCCCAGTGTGCTAATATGCTTTTGCAAAAGTCGAAGAAAGGATTTATTACATGTTTTAATATGTCATTTTAAGAAGCAAAACTTGGTACATGTCACAGTAGCATTACTTCACTTAGTTTTCTTCTGTGTATTTACTGTAGACTCTCCTTGAACTTTTAGGTTAGAAAATATTTCGTAATGCTGATTTTGTTTTCTTTTTGAACCACTAAATGTTTATTGTGATTTTGTGGAGGCGCTGCCCCATCCTCTTGCCATTTCTTTTTAAATATATTTTCTGTGTTAATGCCCCCAACAGGATACATCTGGTGGCTAGAGGCACACAGGCTCAAACCCTGTACCTTGGGTGCAGGCAAAAAGAGCCTAAAGTCCCTAGCCACCATCACTTGTGAATTTATCCCTCACAATTTTGTTCTGTTCCTCATTACATCTCTGTTTTTTCAGGAGCAGTAAAATAAAACCTTTTATTCTAGCAATTTATAAGATCAGTATCTGAAATGTGTCCCTATTTTGGGGCTGCTTTCCCCCATTATTGGCTTTGTTCTGTATTTTTGTGCTAAGAGGTTGAGAGCTATGGTGATAAGTGAGAACTGAATTCACTAAATGATAGCCATTTAAGTTTGTCTTCCTGTCTTTCAGGAAACTGATTTAGCTTAGTGGTATGTTGCTCTAACTGTAGTACACAGAGTTCTGGGTTCAAGACTCTTTAGTGAAATGTACAGTGGTAACACAACATTTTATGCAAGCAACTTTCCAAAATTATACGAGCAATGTTTAAAATGTGTCCCTGGTGTTTGGCCTTTTGCCCCCCCCCCCATTGAAAATAAGTGCAAGAAGCTGTGCAACATGCCTATGGCTTATACTACTGTGATTCTGTATTTGTATATATATATATATATATATATATATATATATATATATATATATATATATATGTGTGTGTGTGTAGAAGTAGACTGTTATCATGGAAATGTTCTGAATAGGGCAATTTTGCCATTATTGGTGCATGTATTTTGCTTCATTGCCTGCTGGAAAAATGTTCAAACAATAAATTTAAGATGCGCTCTAACTTACATCTAACAAGTGTGCTGTATTATACAAGGAATATAATTTGATAAAGTCAGGAAGGTGTATCAAAGAACGCATGTATGTTTCTTGTTTTATGTGCAAGGGGCCTTTGATTTGAAAACAGCCCAAAGGTAATCTTTATCCACCACTGGCTAGATGCATTTTCTTTGGATGTCATATGGGTTTTAATGCTGTTTCAATGAATGTGAGTTTCAAGGGCAGAGAAGTTTTAATGCCAAGTCTATTTTCATTGTGAGACAGTATTGCTTTGTTTAGCAGATATCTGTTAGTGTTTGTGCATTGTGCTATAAAATGTAAAAAAATAAAATCCAAATAATCATTGTAGAAGTAAAGCAGTATGCACACATTAGTGTTTATGGTAAAAGGGGTGAAATAGCCAGGTGATGGGACATTGGAATGTCTGCAGGGGGACTCTGGTCCTATATTTTGGTTCTGTTCTTCAATTTGCATTTGAAAGTTGGTATCCCACAATTCCTTTGGAGTGGGTGGGGTTGTGTAATTATGTTTGCACATTTTGCGTTAATCAGCGTACAGATTTGTACCTATTTTTCATGGGCCTGAATGTTCTGGAGAGATGGATATATATCACAGAGGCTACCACTGTTCCAGAACAAACTATCCATAAAAATAAAACAAAGCTCATCCGTCCATATTCAAATGCAACTTGGATTTAAGGATGGGCAATAGAAAATGTACTCCACAATTGCCCCTCATGCCAGAAATGGATAGAGGCAGTTCCTAAATGCTGCATCCCTTATATAGGTCCCCTCAAATTATCTATGGAATGATCACAGTTATTCTCACTAGGGCTAATATACAATTATCAGCCATGGGATAGGTAAGACCAATCAGAAAATGTTAATTCAAGAATCAAGCACCAAAATGGAATTGGCTAAGCGTAAAAAGTCCTCCAAGTGAACCTATGTTGTGGTAGTAAGAAATAAAAAATTGCCCTTTTTAGAACACTAAGTGCCCCTCTCACCCTCCACCCCCCCCCCAGTCTTCAACAGCTTCCGGCACCTCTGGTCAGTCATTAACTCCCTGATCTCAATTCCTTAATGTTTCATTTCCCTGTTTATGTTTGCTATTATTACGGTTGATCTGCAACAGCACATGTCATGCTTGCATCATGTTCACTCTGTTAGGATGTTTCTCCTTCCCTCTAGTTGTGTGTATTTAAGTTATGGGGTATGGAGGCAAAGTCCCCACATGGATGTTCAAAAAACTGTTTTAGTCTTGTTTCAGGGAGGTATTGTTTGACTTTGTGACTGGGCAGTTTACTTTTAGAAAGATTTTCCTTTGAGTCTTTGTAATGGAATTTTATTAATGCTTTTGTCTTCCAAGCTGCACATGTTCAATAAAGAATCTTAGAGACATCTGCTCTATCATAACTTTCTACTATGCCTGTGCTGTTAGGAGAATTATATAAATTATATAGTTCCTTATTCACTCTCTTAGATGACTAGTTAAATTGCAGCACTCTTCTTTTTGTTCTCGGGTTCTCAACTTGCCATGGACCACAAGCCAACAAAATAATTATTTTTTTCCCCCAAACACCTTTATTGAATTATAACTTGTGACATCGGCAAATTTACATTCATATAAAAGTAATCAAACTATATTAACCTAACAAACATTATACTTCACATATATTGCTATAAATCATATAATCTAAGCAATATTACATCAATTATTCAATTCCTGCCTTTACATCTTTATTAAACCATCGCTTAATACATACGCAATCATACATTTATATAAATGAAAACAAACCACACTGACACAATCCTAGTCGCAAGCATTTTACATCACAAACCATAATGACACACTCCCAGTTGCAAACATTATACATCACTCATAATCTACCCAATCTTTCTCACTCAAACATTACATAGCTCATTTTAGTCCTGTTGCCTCTTATACCTCATTTCTCCCTTGTAAGTATTGTTCCCACAATTCTCACTTTTCCTATGTAGTTTGCTCCTACCCTTTTCTAAAGATCTCAGTTCCAGTTGTTTTATCTCTGTTACTATATTCACTGCTTCCAGTATAGTTGGTTTGGATATTGATTTCCATTTTTTAGTAATTGCTTTTTTGGCAGTCACCATTATTAGACACAGCTAGGCCTTACCATGTCTAGGCAATTCTGATTTGGTATCATAGCTCAGAAAGATTGTCTACCTCGTCTGACCAATCTGCCTGCCCAGCATCTCCAACAGTCCATCCCACAGGAAATATTTTAAGTCTGCCAACTCACCGCACTCCCAGAAAATATGTTCCCAATTACCTCTTTCTTACCCTTCACACCTCTAACATTTACTGTCTGCCTGAGGAAAAATTCTCTGGAGTCTACTTGGGGTATAAAAATATGTATGTAAACATTTACAGGCAAAAATTCTAAATCTTCTAAATTTTGTTGTATATTTGGGGACATACATATATCCTCCCATTGTTTCTTTGTGAATTGCTTACCCAGTATCTCTTCCCAATCCTTTCTAACCTCCTTTGATTGATTCTTATAGTTATAGGTTCATAGGTTCATAAGACCATAGGACCACAAGGGCCTTTTTAAGCCTAGTCATGCATCCCAAATCATCCCAAATTATCATGCAATATTTTATATGCTCTACTATTTATTCATTTTTTAAAGGCAGCTTCTATTATAGATTCTACTAAAAACTCTACCAGTGCTGGTCATTTATTTAGGACCTCCCCACTTCTTTCTCTTTGTCTATTTGGTGATATCAATCTCTGATAGGGAAGACAATCTCTAACCTGCAGCCCAAATAAATTCTTGGTGTCTTCACATTCTATCATCGTTCCCTCTCTAGTTATTTGCTCCCAATACCTTGGTTCCTTTGCCAGTTTTCTCCAATAAATTCTGGCCCGCTCTTGCTTATTGTCTGTATCCCTAATTGCAGAAACTTCTTTATCCATTCCTTTGTGATTTAGTTTTTAGAATGCTTTCTGCTACTTTATGGATATAATATTCTGCATGATTGCTGTTATTCTCCTTAAAAGCCTGCATCCAAAATCCCAGTCTCGCCTTGTTTCTTGAGCTTCCCCCATGTTTCATCAGTATCCCTTTCCACTTTGAATTATAGTTTTCTGCTTGTACTATGTATAGGAGTCTTAACTGTGTAGCTCTGAGATACCCCTTCAAATTGGTTAATCCCACTCCACCCTATCTACTGAAAGAATCAGCTATTCCCACTTGACTCTTGCCATCTTCCCTTCCCAGATAAAGTCCTTCATTTCTTTATTAATTGCTACCTACAACTTTTCCTCTGGTTGATAAAAATATGCCTGACCTGTGGTATAAGACTAAAGGAACTAAAAACATTTTAACTGCTTGTATCTTACTATCCATATAGCAAAGCTTCCATTTTCTCAGTTTTTGTATTATCTTTTATTTAGTCTCTTCCCAGATATCCTTAGCTGCCACACTAAAATCATTTTTAATCCACACTCCTAAATATTTCATTTTACCATATCCCCATATTTATGGATATTTCTGCACCAGTTCATATGTGGGTACATAATTTACCATTATTGCCTTTGTTTTAGCTTCATTAATTGTGTATCCCAAAAAGATCTGAAACTATCTCAAAATGTTCCACAACACTATAATGTCTTTTTCTGGTTTTTGGTAGTACAAAATAATATAATTTGCAAATAAAGCCAACATTTTTGACTAACATACCAATTATACCCCTTGAATTTCTGAGTCTCTTATTTTCTTTCTTAATAGTTCTAAATATAATGCAAATAAAAAAAGGGAAAGAGGACACTCCTGCCTGGTTCCTCTGCTCAAGCAGAAAATATCGGAGAGGACCCCATCGACTTTAATTTTCTCCTCCGATCCCTCATATAGTCTCCTAATCAACCTTATATTTTTTCAGGAAATGCAAATGCTTCCATTACCCTGCTTATAAAGTCCCAGCTTACTCTCTCAAATGCTTTCTCTGCATCAAGACCCACCAACAATAATGGCATTTTCTTATGTTCTGCTTTTCTCTGGATCATCAATGTTCTGTTAATGTTGTCAAATGTTTGCCTCCCCTCCACAAAACTGCATTGATCCATATCTATCAGTTTTGGCATTACTTTTGCCATTCTGTTAGACATTATAGACATGAACACTTTATAATCATGGTTTAGTATTGAAATGGGCCTGTATGAAGCTAGATCTGATGGATCCTTAACCTCTTTAGGTATTACAGTTATCACTGCTTTCTTCCAGGATGGTGGTACTTCTCTGAAGATACTGTTAAACAAAACCTTCTAGATCATCATTTTTTTCCTCATAGCTTCCAAACTTCCACAGGAATACCATATATGCCTGGGGACTTCCTATAGATTGGTTATACGTCACAATTTTTATTTCATCTCCTGCTATCCTAACTGTTAGTAGTTGAGCCTCATCTACCTCTAACCTTGACATATTTCATTCTTCCATAAAAATTTCCATTTTTATCTTTTCTTGATTTTCATATTTGTCTGCTTTATAGAGACTCTTAGAATTTCTGAAATATTTCTAATACCTCTACAGGATCTCTTGTTACGTTCTTTGTTATAGGCTCCCTAAGTTTGTCGACAGCCCTTTCTACTTTCTGTTGCCTGAGTTTTTTTGCTGTAAGTTTTTGTGCACTAGTGTTATTATCAAAAGACAGTTGCTTAACATCAATCTTTCTAAGCTTGTCCATATTATCGAGGTAATCCCTTATTTTCTGCCTAGCATTCCGCAGTTGATCCTCTTCTTGTTCTGTGAGATTCTCCCTATTCTGCAATACTTTAACATTTGCCAGTCTCTCTAAATAATTCTTGTTACTTCTTAACTATAGCTCCCTTTCTTTTATTTCCACACTATTTTTAAACACCACCTTAATTTTATCCCACTTCCTAGCTATGTTTTCAGAAGAAATGTCTATCCTCTCTAACAACTCTTGAATAATCTCCACCACCCATTCCTTAAATTCCTCAGATTGGCTACATACATGTAGGTGATAGTTAATGTACTAGGCCTGTTCTATGACTGAGCCTATTACCAGTGAAACATTCAGACATTAGCGAGTCAGAGTCATGATTGTCAGATTTGGGGAACATGCTATAAGCCTATATCTTAGCAAATCACCCTCCCACATTCTGTTTCTTGACATTTGACTTGGACAGCTGGACAATTTTATTGAATATATAATTGTATACTGTCCCTAGTTTTAAACTATGATTCAGAAATTCCCAAAACCTGATAGCTCTATATGTCTATCCATCAATGCTTTTAAACCAGGAAACTTATTTATAATACTGGCTGGGGTATTAACATAAATTTGGGAATAAAAATTATTTTGTTGTTGGGAACTTCTAATATGGCTGTACATTGAGTAACATTTTATTTCTGGCTCTCCCAGTGTGAAAACAGAAACTTGGCAGAAAGCCAGTAGACTTCTGTTTATGGGTAAATTTCAGTAACTGGCTACTAAGTACAATGCCTGGATGCCAGAAACAAAGAAATGCAAAAGACTTGGAAAAAATCAGCTACAAAAATTGAGGAAGAAACATTGACTGGGGAAGGTTCTGCAGCAGTTCAGCAAAAAGCAATGCAACCTTCAGACATGACTTCCAGTAACCTACAGGAAGATATAAGACAACTGCACATAGACCTGGTTAAAATAAAACACCAATGGAGTATATCAACACAAACAACAAAAGGCGGGAAAAATGGAAGAAGCATTAAACAGATATTCAGGTGAGATGATAAAGCTGCAAAAATCAGAGGTCAAAATAAAGAAAAGGCTGGCTGAATATGAGACTGCTCAGGAAGAGATGTTTTAAAAATAATAGCATTAGAGGACAGACCACATAGGGAAAACCTGAGATTTTCAGCTATAGCAGAGAAGCTGGAAGGGACAGCGTTTATATCACATCATCAAAAGCTGAAATTTCTGCATTAGTAACTGTATTTAGAGCACAACCTAGAGCTGTTTACTGAATTTCCTGTTTGCACTTATTTTTAAAATCATTTTTTTCTCAAAACTTGCATTTTATCTGTCTTTGGCCTAGCACTCTTATGTGGGGTCATTTACTGCACTGGTATAACTTGTTGATACTTGTGAACCTCTGCTATCTCTGAAAAAACAAAAAAAAAAAAACTTGCTTTTTTCCCACTTTTCTGAGATTTAAAAAAGTTCAGTTACAGGCTTGCTGTTCTTGAACTGTTTGTAAGTTTCTGTGAGGCCATTTTTTGCTTGGGCTAAAGGGAAGTCTCTCTGTTAATCAGTGGCAATGAAAAACATTGAGCAGCCTGCCTGCCCCTGTGGGAGTGGTTACTGACTTGAAACTGTAGTTTTACTGGCCATTTTGGGTCAATTCCAAAACTCCTTCATCTTCCTCTCTTAAAACCTGGTTGCCTCATGGTTTTGGTGTCTTTTCAGGCTTGTTGGCTGTTGGTGAAGCACCCACCAAGAGGAGAAAACGCTGAGGGAAGAAAGGAGCCACTTTTGAGATTTTAAGTATTTTTCCTCTGTTTATTTGCTAAGTTTTTCTGCATAGCCGCCTATTTTGAGCATTTTCTGGCTTGTTAAACTTGATTTCTGCATTAGTAACTGTATTTAGAGCACAACCTAGAGCTGTTTACTGAATTTCCTGTTTGCACTTATTTTTAAAATTGTTTTTTTCTCAAAACTTGCATTTTATATGACTTTGGCCTAGCACTCTTGTGTGGGGTCATTTACTGCACTGTTATAACTTGTTGATACTTGTGAACCTCTGCTATCTCTGAAAAAAACAAAAAAACAAAAAAAAATCTTGCTTTTTTCCCACTTTTCTGAGATTTAAAAAAGTTCAGTTACAGGCTTGCTGTTCTTGAACTGTTTGTAAGTTTCTGTGAGGCCATTTTTTGCTTGGGCTAAAGGGAAGTCTCTCTGTTGATCAGTGGCAGTGAAAAACATTGAGCAGCCTGCCTGCCCCTGTGGGAGTGGTTACTGACTTGAAACTGTAGTTTTATTGGCCATTTTGGGTCAATTCCAAAACTCCTTCATCTTCCTCTATTAAAACCCTCTTTTGCGCTTTTGCGTGTTTTGTGCATAAGCGCAACAGCGGCAGCCGCCTAATTGGGTTTAAACTATTCCTGGCTCCACAAAGTCTGCTCTTCACTTTTTCCCTTAGAACTGCTCTATCTCTCAATTTAAACACCATATTCTCATTCTAAGGCCCTTCACTGGTCCAATTAAATAATCCTACAAGTTAGCACTATTAAACCATAAGCACTACTTACTCTTATACTCTCTAAGATTACCCTGTCCTCTATTGGTCCATTTTAAATTCAGTTTCCCTATATTAATCTAGCATGTCCAAAGGTCAGTCAATGGTTTCCTCTCCAGTCCAGCTGGTGAATCTGGGAATTTTGAAGCAATGTTACAACTGTCTCATGTACACGGACAACCCTCTCCTCCTCCAAACAGGTTCAAATATATGTGAGAGATGCAACTATTTAGCCAAACTGGAGGCTGAGCTCTCTCATCTCAAAACTGGTGTAACCAGTAAGGAGGAGAAGGTAACCTCACACAACACAATTCCAGTAACACATAGTCCCACCACATCAGCGAACCAAACACATAAATACACAAAAACATACTCGGAGGCTCTAAATAAAAATCTACCTAAGCAACAGAGACCTCCAAAGCAGACATCCAAGCAAATGCTACCTCAAAACAAAACACACACAATACATAACCCACAAAGTCAGTGTGCCAAGCAGCCACAGCCCTTAAGGCTGAATAACACACCTGATACTCTTGTTATAGGTGACTCTATTGTCAGACACACTGACGTCCCGCTCACCAGGCTGAATAAAGAGAAGGTCACGGTGAGCTGCCTGTCGGGTGCTAGGATCCAACACATAACACAAGCACTCAGGTCACTCCAAAGCAAATACAAATATGACTCAGTCATTGTACATGCTGGTGTGAATGACCTGAGACGTACCTCCCTGGACTACATGAAAAGAGACATAGGGGAGCTCTCTGATCATGTAGCCCAGGCTGGTATGACCCTGACCTTGAGCAGCATCTTACCCTCACCTAGAATGATGCCACAGTACAAAGACAAAATGATCGATTTTAACAATTGGCTAAAATGTTGGTGTCATTCAAAGGGGATCCAGTGTCTGTCAGCCAGGGATGACATGCTTGACAAGCCACATTGCTTCGCTAGGGACAGCTTGCACCTGTCACAACTGGGCTTTCGGATATTGGCAAAGGCTCTTGCCACCCCCATAGTGCCTTTTTTAGGCAAGGCTCAAAAGTCAAACCCACCCCCCCTAGACAGCACAAGGAACAAGAAACTAAGGGTAATGCTGCGAAACGCCAGAAGTCTTAACCTCAAGATGCACGCACTCGAAGCTCTCCTCAGTATGGAGAACTTCGATATATCTGTGCAGTGACAGAAACCTGGTTCAAGGTTCCAGAGAGCACCCCAGCACTACCAGGCTATACCTCATATCATGCTTTTCGGCCCCAAAACCCGGACCGAACCACAAAAGGAGGGGGAGTTTCCATATTTATCAAGGATATCCACACCTCCAGGTTAGTGGCATTGCACGAAGTATCGGAGACCATCCATGTGCAACTAACAGTGGGCAAGACTGCTTTTCAGTTTATAGCATCCTGCAGACCACCCTCTCAAAGTCAGGAATCCCACTTGGCTTTCCTGGAAACATTGGAAAACATGAAGATCTCTCCGAACACCATTATATTGGGCAACTTCAACTACCCAAACATTGACTGGGAGCACTACTCATCCCCAGCACCTTAGCCCAAAGGTTCCTAGAAATTATAAACTCAAATGCTATGGAACAACTAGTCACCACTACCACAAGAGGGGAAAACATACTAGACCTGATCATTACCAACACGGGGACTCTATGCTCCACACCAGAAGTATATCCCTCATTGGTAAGATCAGACCATAAATTAATTTCACTGGATGTCCACATCCCGACCCCACCCCCAGCCCAGAAAACCACAGTGAAAAACT
Source organism: Protopterus annectens (assembly GCF_019279795.1). Classification (NCBI taxonomy): domain Eukaryota; kingdom Metazoa; phylum Chordata; order Ceratodontiformes; family Protopteridae; genus Protopterus; species Protopterus annectens. The sequence goes on along the minus strand of NC_056729.1, from coordinate 1,435,007,269 downwards.
TCTCAAAAGCGAACTTCTCACTTCTCAAAACTGAAGTGGAATCCTTCAAGGCCCCAGGGCCAGTGGAAACTACGGCCCAAACTGCAGGTGGACCCCTGCCATAAATAAACTGTACAACAGAAGGAGGAAGCTACTACATGATAGAGCAAAATCCCTAATAGGGAAGGCATCTCTGATCAGTACTAGCAAAAAATTACAATCCCTCATAAAATCCTCCAAGGCCAGCTTCGAGAGAAAAATTGCACAGGACACCAAAGACAATCATAAGGCTTTTTTCAGATATGTTAGAAACCTGGGATGGAACTCCCAGACTTGTTCAGAGTTGATTCTAAACGACAAAAAATACACTGAAACCACAGACATCGCCAATATCCTGGCAGACAGGTTCAGTGCAAACTTCTCCACCCCCCCTCCCAAAAGAGCAAGTATCTATCCCGGCAGAGGGCTGCCTCCCAAACATCTCAGATGCTCAGGTGAAGGCTGCCCTCTCCAAAGCAAAAAACACTGCTTTCATGGGACCAGATGGAGTCCCAGGTTGCGTCCTACATGAACTCCAAGAGGAACTAATCCCTCAAATAAAACAGCTATACAATCTCATCCTCACTACAGGATATGTGCCCACAGAATGGCGTACAGCAACAGTGGTCCCACTCCACAAAGGTGGAGCCTCTATGGACCCTGGAAACTATCGCCCCATAAGCCTGACTAGCTTAGTCTGCAAGGCTATGGAGAGGATCATCATGGAGCTCATAAACAAAGACATTGGGGACCTACAGACACTAGATCCTACCCAGTTCAGCTTTGTCAAGGGCAGATCCTGCCTTTTGAACCTGGTTGACTTCTTCAAAACAGTCACCAAAGCCATAGATGAAGGGAAGGTAGTCCACACAGCCTATCTGGACCTTGCAAAGGCTTTCGACACAATACCCCGCTCGGGCATCAAAGATAAGCTATCCAGCTTAAATATAAACCCCTATGTCACAAGAAGGGTTGCAAACTGGCTCAAAGACAGAACCCACAGAGTGAGAGTTGCTGGAGTCATGTCAGACTCGAAACCGGTCACAAGTGGTGTCCCACAGGGTTCTGTCCTGGGACCACACTTGTTCGGTATATACATTTCCGAGGTACAGGCAAACGTGGGAGGACTATGGCTCACCAAGTTCGCAGACGACTGCAAACTGGGCGCCATAATCAACTCTCCAGCTGACACAAAAGGTCTCACAGAGACAGATAACTGGTGCCAGCTCCATGGTTTAAAGCTAAATGCCAAAAAATATATAGTCATACACTTTGGCAAAAACAATGTGCCCACAAATTACCACATAGGCGGAAACCCATTAAGTACAGAGAAAGTTATTAGGGACCTGGGGAAACCAAGTTGATAGCAATCTCTTCTTTGAAAACCACATTGCCAAAGTGGTTAGAAAGACCTTCTACATAGCCCACCTCATCACAAAGGGTTTCACATCTAGATCAAGAGAGGTAATCATGCCCCTTTATTCATCCCTCATCAGGCCCATCATAGAATACAATGCCCCTTTTAGGATGTACCTTACCCGACACCTGCAGCAATTAGAAAGACCCCAAAAGTATCTCACCAAGAGGATCAAGGGTCTCAAACAGATGCCATATGCTGCTCGGTTAAAAAAACTCCAGCTCTACTCAGTTGCATACCGCCTACTTCGAGGCGATCTATGCCTGACATACAAAGCTATGTCAAATCCAGAATTAATGGACATGCTCCACCTTAGTAAATCTAAATCCCTTAGAGCCACATGCTCGAGGGACTTGAACCTCAGCAGAGAAATAAATAGAACTTGCTGGAGGGACAGGTTCATAACCCATAGGCTCCCTTCGCTCTGGAATAGAATTCCAGTTCATGTGAGGCAGAGCACTTCACTGAATCTCTTCAAGAAGAATCTCGATAGGTGGATGGGGGATCGTAGGTTTGTCCCAGGGATTACTCCCGTGTCAATATTAGACAGAGGCACAGTAAACTAAACCTTAAAAAGGGCACAGTATACTCAAATCAAGGGGTGGCATAAGCCATACAGAATCGGGCTAGGCTTATAATTGCCCCAGGGCAGATAGCCTAGTATGAACCTATGAACCTATGAATACCGAACATCATTTAATCGAACCTAAATAATCTAAAGCACACAATATCGAACATTCAGAACAGCAAATTTTTTCCTAGGGAAAACATTTGCTATTCCGAAACACATTCACACAACACAGGCACACCAAAAAAACAGCAATCCACACACTTACACTTAAAATCATACATCTAACCCTACACTAAACTATACAAACACTACTATTTATCCACTTACCTTAACCCAATCCTAACCCTAAGGTCTGTCATTATCACACACTCACCTCACCAGTGCCCTAACCCTAACTCACGTAACCCCCACCCTAAACCTAACGTCCACACAACCACACACTTACCTGTACCCCTGTAACTTTCCACCACAGTGCTAAAAATAGCGAAGCCATAGAAACGGACAACCAAATTCTTTCCCTAGGAAAGAATTAGATGTTCTGCAGCTTCGCTATTTTTAGCATTCGCTGTATAGGGTTCGACATTATGGCATTCAACGTTATCGGCTTTCGATAACGTGATATGAACCCAAGAAACAGACTGCATTAATTTTATGAAAGCACAAATAAGCAACTGGACTGGTATTCCACAGCAGTTGTTGTTAGTTGAAAGGGCACACCATATGTATGCTCCAAACCTGGCTATAAGAAAGCAACCCAGACATTTAATAGTAAAGATGCAATCCTACCAGCAGAATGAGTTGATTCTGACAAAACTGTAGCAGAAGGACAAAGTACTAAAAGTGGTAAAAGTGGGAGACAGCAGAGTGTTTGTGAAGACTGATTGTGCACCAGACAGAAGAGGAGCAAATTTATTTCACTATTCAGGGAATGTTGAGATGCAGGTGTGAGATTCAAACTGCTGTACCCAGCTGTCTTCAACGTATTCTTCCTGGGAGGGACAAAATAATTTTTTGATGAAGTACATGCTAAGGATATAATAGAAAAGTTTGTCCAACAAAAAGTAAGCTGTGAAACAGAAGGAGATTTTGCTTCTTGTTCTTCTGGTAATAAAGACAACAGAGGGACTGTACCCTTGAAGCCTTTTCAAAATTGTCAGCAGGAAATGTTGGAAAGAAGGAAGGGAGCACGAGAGCTGACTAGAAGAATCAAGAGATATACTCATTCTAGCATGTACAAATGTGGATCATGCAGATTCTGTAGTTATATTAATGAAGGGCCTTATGTGGTGGTTAGTGGCTTTAACAAATCAATTCCATGTCCAGGCAGGTATTGTTGTAACACTAGTATGGTGGTGTATGTGGCCACTTGCAGCACCTGCCCAGGTTTCTATATAGGATAGACCACGAGTAAACTCAAGGAGAGAATTGCCGAACACATTAGAGCCATTAGGAACAAAGAAAAAACAAATGCATTATACACACACACTCTAGTTTGTCCCAATTTTAAAAGGATTACATTTTTTGTGATTGATAGGGTTATGTTAAGGGAGAGAAGTGGTGACATGAAACTGAGGGTAGAGTGTTTAGACGCTGTGTGGCAGATTAGGCTTAACGCCACTAACATTCCAGGCCTTAATGACAATATATCTATGCAACCCTTTCTGAAACAAAAAAGTTATTTAATTTAATAAATTTATAATAATCAAATGGGATTATGATATGTTAGCAGGATTGAAATTTATACAACATTCATTATATTTATTATTTACTATTATTATTATCATTATAATCAGTATGATGAAATTCATGATATTTATTTATTAATTTTTTTACATATACATTAGTTATTTAGTGCACTATTGTATTGTTTCACAAAGTGAGGTGGGTTCCTATGATTTGTAATAACATGATTATTTATTATCAATGTTATCATTTATATTAACAACATTATATACACACGTATATATTTTTTATCAAATATTGGTTAGTGTAATATATTTATTTATTCACTTATTTATTTGTTTGTTACCTGTGTTGTTGGTTTAGATGAAGTTTTTTTAACAAGCAAGTTTTATTAATTTACTGCTATGTGAGTGTTTTGCATGAATAATTCATTGTTTAATTTATTGTGTAAATTATGTAGCCTATAAATTCAGTCTTCTTCTAAGTTATATCACATCTACAGTGTCAGAATACTGATGGGTGACTGAAACCTGCAATGAGATGCCAAACCTGCAGAATACTTGATGTGATTCCCTTTACCAGTCTGTTGAACATGCCAAGTAGATCAAACCCACAACATAGAAATCCTTCAATTGGGGATTGGATTGTAATAATCCACCTAGAAGATATCACTCCATAGGAGCTGAGGCATTAATATTCAATGACTACAGTCATTTCAACAAAGACATTTAAATTGTAGGGTAGCATTATTAGATGCACATCCTTCAAGGGGCAACAGTAAACTCCTCTATGAAACCTCCTAGCCTCCACAGACTAGTCAAATGTGATCAACCAAAAGAATGACAACACAGCTTAGAATTAAGCATTTTGATGCCTGCCCAAAATATTTTTTTCCAATCAAATCCAATGGACCAAAGTGGTACCTGTCCTCGGCTCACACCCAAAATGAGACACACAATTGTTATTACAAAAGCAGCATGAAATATATACAAAGCAAACCATTATGTGCTCGATAAAGTGGATTTTTGTATGTCAAGGACAACTGAAAAATGTTCACAAACAAGGCAAATTAGGTGTCATGAAGAAAAGACTGGTGGCATTGCATGGTAAGCCTAATCGTGTGTTTGGAAAATGAAATACAGTTGATTCTTTCAGTCCTAATTGTACATTTTCATTATCCAAAATACGGGACAAAGCAGTTGCCATGTAAATTATAAACTGTCTAGCATACTTTGGCCTACTCCCTGACAAGCACCACGGTTTCAGAAAAGTTAACTCTACTTGTAATGTATTTGTAGGTTCACAGATAAATATCAGGCTATTGGTCTGTAGACTATTACAAGCCTAGCCAACAAAATAAAATCCTGTACCTTGTGTCTGTGAGGTAAAGACTTTAACAACTATGTAAACACATCTCTCTTAGTTCTTACAAACTGCATACTCACAGCTATGGCTAAGGGGGAATTATCTGGAGTTATACGTCTCAATCTAACTAAACATTATCAGAAATTGCTCTCAGAATTTATTGTTTACAGTCTCAGTATGAATGAAATTAGCTGATTTCTCCACTTACTTAAAAGACAGAACTTTCTAAGTTTTATTCAGTCCAACACAATCTATTATACGAGTCACAAAATGCAACTCAAGATGGAGTGCTGGGGCCCCTTCTTTTTTCTTTGTTTATACATGTTCTTTCATTAAGCCTTATTAAAACTCATTGTATGTTTTATGCAAAGGATTTGGCAATATGGGAGCCCCACAAAGCTCTACATGATATTACCTCTAAGATGTCACTGAATTGCTCACAATTGGACCTATTGGGCCTGAAAGTGAACTTAAATTAAACAAAAACATGTTATTAGAAGCCAACAAAATGCTGTATCAAAGAAAAAAGTGAGTCATCCTGATCACAATAGGAAAGAAGTTGAGGCAGGAGAGGCCATTAAGTGACTGAGAGTGTGCCTTACTTCTGTAACATTAGTAAGTCTGTTACTAAAGCAGAAGCTGTGCCTGGAACATGTCATAGAATATTTGGCCTTGGCTAGGGAAGCACTAGGTAAAGGTGTAATGTTGCTCCTCTGAAACATGTCATGGAATCTTTGGCCTTGGCTAGGGAAGCACTAGATAGAGGTGTAATGTTGCTCCTCTGGAACACATTATACAATTTCTGGCCTCAGCTAGGGAAGCACTAAGCAGAGGTGTAATGTTGCTCCTCTGGAACACGTTATACAATTTCTGGCCTCAGCTAGGGAAGTACTAGGTAGAGGTGTAATGTTGCTCTTCTGGAACATGTTAAACAATTTCTGGCCTCAGCTAGGGAAGTACTAGGTAGAGGTGTAATGTTGCTCTTCTGGAACATGTTAAACAATTTCTGGCCTCAGCTAGGAAGTACTAGGTAGAGGTGTAATGTTGTTCTTCTGGAACATGTTATACAATTTCTGGCCTCAGCTAGGAAGTACTAGGTAGAGGTGTAATGTTGCTCCTCTGGAACATGCTCCACCAGTCTTTGTTGAGACATAAATGTCAGACAATACAGAATGTGACTTACCACGTACTTACTGTTGATGTTTGAATGAAGCACCATTACATCATCCTAACTAGAGTTAAGTGGTTTCCAAAAACTTCAACCTTGTTCTTCGTGCGTTTATGCGCAAAACTGTTTATCAATGCCACTGTGAGTCAGTTCATGAAGTACTAATAACAATACAACCTTTAGGTCACTGAAATCAAACAGCTTATTAGCCAATAATTTTGATCACCTCATTGCATGTCCAGAACTTCCCTGTTTTTTTTTTTTTTTTGGTTGCAAATGTGGTATGCTCACCCAGTTGCTATTAAATCTATTCCAACCCTAAGAGATAACCAGGGCTTTTTAAGACATTTCCAGAGTGTAAAGGTCACTGCAATTGCTATGGAAATGTTACATAATTTGGATACAGGCTTTTCAAATGCATGTCCTTCTCTAACTATGTCAGAGGTCTGTGTGATGGATGATATCTGTACAATCATCTTAAGTAGGTTCAATGATATACATTGCAGTGACATCATTTTCACCAATCCTAAGACCTTATTAATATAAATGATTAGTATTTATGTATATGGGCTTCCTCTAATGTAATAAAGTCATGACTGAAAAAGGAAAATAAAATAAAAACAGTCTCAGGGCTTCAGCTTTGTTCACTAAAGTTGTTAATGTTGTGTGACTTCTGTTTAACAGACATCAAGTTTGGTTCCTTTTTCTACAGCAAAGTGACATAGGTCAAAGCTGAGATTCATTAAAGTACTGGAACACTAGGCACTGTATAAATATGTTAAATACAAATAGGAAATGAATATGAAAATGTTAGGGCACCAATACAAAAGAATAATATAGACAATAAATCAAATAAAGTACTGTAAAAATAAACATGCCACAAAGTATGGAAAAGGTGCTACAGTATTAAAAGAAGCAGTTTTAATCATTTGAAAATCATTTGAAAATGTCTATTTTTAAAGATTGTTTAAAACTACAGAATTTAGGGGACACCTCAACCAACTTAACAGCAGGTTCTAGTGGTGGCGCCCATGAGAAGGAAAAAAGAAAAGAAAAAAAGGAAATACCACAAGATTCAAACTGTACCATTAAACAATTAAGTGGTCACATGTTGGCTGTGCAGGACCCTAGTTGGCCGAGGCCATGCAGCAGCTTCACAGATGGGGTGGTGGACCCAACTCATGTGGATCTAATCAGACAAGGCCCAGAAATTTAAAGATGATGAAGTATCTGATTGGTGGCTTGTGAAAACTACACAGAACTGCCATATCATGGTGGTAAGAAGTTACCCCACTAATTAATTAGGCCATGAAATTCCAACGGAAGCTTTAATTATGGGATATTAAAATGATCTTCTGAAAAAAATAGTGTGTGCACCACAACAAGAAGATTTCCTGATAGAATTAAGTATTCATGAAGGTAATATTTCTGATATGGCAACAGGATGAGCTGATGATGGCTGAGACCTAGTCCTAAGACCAAAATGTCCTCTGCATTTATTCTGTTTTCCAGTGATGTTAAAAAGAAGCCAAGTGCTTATACTAGATCTTTGCTATAGTTATGAGCACTTGTGCACACCATCAATTGCTAAATATTAATTTATTCAGCAGTGATATTTTATTTTTTTTTTATTTTATTTATATTTGTTTACCAAGGCAGTGCACTGATCAGTAGTGACAAATTTCAGGATCAGCCTGGTTAGAAATGTTAAACTTTGCTTATTAACTGTCAGTGCCACTGGGTAACTTAACAGAGATACTTAAATAAATGCATTCATTGTTCATGCACCTATTAACTCCTCATTTGAGGTGTCACTCACTCCCATTAACAGATTGTGCCCAGGGCAGCTACCCCCTTTACCCATCTTAGCTGCAGTACTGCTTAAGAGTCAGAGTGAAATCAAATACCACCTCCAAACTGTGTACCTTCAATATGAAATGAAGTCTGGCTCCACTGTAGATGACAGGAAGCATTAGAACTGGTGCAGCAAAATCCCATGATGTAGCATGAGTTCAAAAGGCAACCACCTTTGGTGTGTTGAGCTTCAACCAGTTTTTGATAATTCAGTCGTATTGTGGATGCATTTCAAATCCACTTCTGACATGTTAATGCAAACAAAGACTCCCGACATGTTGTATACATAACAATTATATTGTAAAACTCTCCTCCAAGTGATGTCTCCCAAAAGAAGTAACAGCAATGCTCACAAATGAACCCTATTGCACATGACTATGAGAGTAGGAAGAGGAAGTGTTAACTCCTCACACTGCGTCTTAGAATTTGTCCAGAAAGGTAGGAGGCAAACCAATTCCAGGCTACTCCTGTGATATTAAAATAATGTTAAAGGTGGTTCAACTGGATCCCGTGATTCACAGAGATCTGACAGGACCAAAACTGAATAATGGTACTGGTCCACAATTTCAGAAGATTGTTAAAGACCCTTACTTGTTGTTGTGTCTTTTGGCTTTTCCCGGTTAGGGGTCGCCACAGCGGAACTCCGGTCCGCTAATGATTGGCAGTAGATTTTTATGAGCCGAGTTGCCAGCTCTGATGCACAACCTTCAACGAAGGTACGCCCATTCACACATGTCTCCATGCAGAAGGCGCTCTAGCTGAGAATCGAACCGGACAGCGTCTTACTGTGAGGCGACAATGCTACCGCAGCACCACCACCGCAGTAAGGGTCATAAATCACTTTCTCTAGAATGTTACTAATAAAGGGGTAGTTTCAGATAGGTCTATAATTATTCTGTCATCAAGATTTATACCAGCCATTTTAAAGATTAGGGTAATTAAGGCCAACTTCAGGGTAGATGGAATCACTCCATTCTTGAGTGGCACATACATGAACTGGTAAAGAACTGGACACAATACCTTCAGATAGGATTGCACAAGCCTAAGGGGGGGTATGGATCAAATCCACTGGTAGTAGTGAGAATGCTGTAAAAAGAGAAACAGAACCATCATAACCAGGTAAAGGATACTTGCACTAACTCCACAAAGGTAAACTTCAAGAAAATAGCACATGAACATTCTAAGTACACTGTGTAAATTCCAGTGTACCCAGTGCAAGCTTTGCTGCAAATTTTCACGTTTCATATTCATCTGCTTTATCAGAAAAGCTCTCACAGAGATTTGGATGCAATTTATTTAATTTTTTTGTTTTTATATTTCAAATATAAACAGAAAATGCTTAGGGTCACTTGTTAAAACAAAAAATGCTCTCACTCTGAAAAATAGATTCAACGTGAGAAAAGGTAAAAGTCTGTTGTCTTGAAATTTGCATTTCTTTAAAGTGTACATGACCAGATATTACGCCGAAAGAGAAATGATTAGTTTTGCACTAAATTCCCTGCCTGAACCATAGGAATTGTATGACTACATGCAGCTACTAGTGGCATCACGAAATTGTAAACTTTGAGAGGATAGAAAATCAGCAAACGTATAGTAGTAACTGCAGGAGGATTGCTTAGCTGAGGGGAGGAGTAAGTCAAACTGTATAGTTTTATAAGTTTTTAGCATAATAAAACTTCTTATTAGAGAAGGCAAATTTAGGCAATTTTCTCATACTTTCATGGGACTGGAATTTGTTTTTTTATCACATATGTTCAAGTACTTCTTTCGAAAAAATAATCATACTAGAAAATCTTGCCAACTCTGAGAAATTAAACAAAATCAATATATAAAATAAAGACAAGGCAGATTATGTCTCTCCAGACTAACGTCCTGCAATGTATTGCTGATAAAAAGTTTACCAAAGCAAATCACTAAAGGGATCATAAACTCTCAGCCCATATGGATATTTGCCAATGTTCCACAAACAAAGACATTGTTTACTTTTCTGAAAGTAATGTTTACTGCAGACACTCTTCACAGAGGATCAGAAATGGACAGCATGACTTTCTGACAAGACCTCAAAAATCTGTGAAGAGATAAGCATAGCTATAGTACCGATGATAAATTGTCACAATCAGCACTGACTAAAGAAGGGTAGAAGCCACCTGAAAGTGCTCATTGTTTATTGTTGCTTTTATTGTTTTATTCATGCACAAGTATGTTTCTAATGAATATGTTTATATATATAGCTGTGGTGACTGTTCTGGTCGTTTGTTTGATATTTATATATATACATGTATACACACACACACACACACACACACACACACACACACACACACACACACACACACACACACACACACACACACACACACACACACACACACACACATCACATTAACCACCAACTATACAGAGGTTCTGAAGACTACACTCACAGAAGACTCAGCTGTATCACAAGAAACTGGCTTCTTATTGAAATACTGAGTGCCAAAAATTAGAAAATAAAAAAATACTGAAAACCTGGGGAAAAGGGAATCTCAAAGCTCGGTGTTCTCCTTAAAGTTTCTTTTTGCAGGGGAAAGGGGCAAGCCCCCCACATCCGCAAACTTTTATATACCAACTCTGAGATCACTGTATCTCAGAGGAAAGGGAATATTCTGAAAAATGGCATATTGGACTTTGTAAGTCCGTTCTTTCGGCCCATCAGTCCCCGCATTTTGTGAGTCATGCTGGTGGGTCCTGACATTTCAAATGGTTAGCTAGGAAACTACAAGCTCAGTAAACCCTGAACTTCAGCTCATAATTGCGGTCTATTGCAGAAACCTCCACAGAGCACAGTAAAGTCGATTTTCTATCTGTACTAGACAGTATAGCATCTCACTCAGCTGTTTCACCTTCTGTAGCCAGCCTGATAGCATAACTGCCTTATGCTTAACAAAAACTCATTGTTAACTCACAATGATTCGGTAAGTGAGAGGTGTGGGTATTTACTTAACTTGGAGGTGACCTTTTCACCTCAGAACACATTTGATAAGCACAACGTATACTGTATACACATACAGCCCAGAACACTTCCCCTAAACCAGCTTATGCTGAGGTTGTTAACAGAACACTGCTATATTCATGCACAAGTATGTTTCTAATAAATACGTTTATATATATAGCTGTGGTGACTGTTCTGGTCGTGTGTTGGATATTTACTTATATATATATATATATATATATATATATATATATATATATATATACACGTATATACACACACACACACACACACACACACACACACACACACACACACACACACACACACACACACACACATTAACCACCACCTATACAGAGGTTCTGAATTCTGAAGACTACACTCACAGAAGACTCAGCTGTATCACAAGAAACTGGCTTCTTATTGAAATGTTGGCACTCGAAATGCTAAGTGCCAAAAATTCTAAAACAAAAAAAAAGACTGAAAACCTGAGGAAAAGGGAATCTCAAAGTTCGGTGTTCTCTTTAAAGTTTCTTTTTGCAGGGGAAAGGGGCAAGCTCCCCACACCTGCAAACTTCTATATACCAACTCTGAGATCACTGTACCTCAGAGGAAAGAGAATATTCTGAAAAATGGCATATTGGACTTTGTAAGTCCATTCTTTCGGCCCATCAGTCCCCGCATTTTGTGACTCATGCTGGTGGGTCCTGACATTTCAAATGGTTAGCTAAGAAACTACAAGCTCAGTAAAACCTGAACTTCAGCTCATAATTGCGGTCTATTGCAGAAACCTCCACAGAGCACAGTAAAGTAGATTTTCTATCTGTACTAGACAGTACAGCATCTCGGTCAGCTGTTTCACCTTCTGTAGCCAGCCTGATAGCATAACTGCCTTATGCTTAACAAAAACTCATTGTTAACTCACAATGATTCGGTAAGTGAGAGGTGTAGGTATTTACTTAACTTGGAGGTGACCTTCTCACCTCAGAACACATTTGATAAGCATACTGTATAAACATATAGCCCAGAACACTTCCCCTAAACCAGTTTATGCTGAGGTTGTTAACAGAACACTGCCAAAGCCTCCCAGGCTAAAGACTAAGGGGCCTCAGACATTAGTTTGATCACAGTACACTCATCTTTATCTTTCACCAGCCATAAGACGCATACCTCTAAGAGTCACAAGGGTGCAGATTCCAAGCCTTTATGGCTCATTGAGACTGTATTAACCATGATAATGTTTCAGTAATAGGTGACTCTATTGTAAGGCACACAGACACCAAAATCTCCAGGCTGGATAACAATAGGGTGACGGTTAGCTCTCTTTCTGGAGGCAGGATTGAGGATGTAACAATGGTTATTAGATCCCTCCATTCTGACAAATATTATTATGACCTGACAGTGGCCCACATGGGGTTGAATGACCTTGACACTCATAGGTTCATAGGTAGGTACTAGGCTATTGGCCCTTGGGCCTATATAAGCCTAGCCAAATGTACCCTGGCTTTCACCACCCAAAAAAATGATTTTCCTGTGCCACTGTCGAGCAAAGCCACAGAAGTGATCCCCGGGGTGAATTTCCTATCTCCCATCCAATCATCAAGATTTTTCTTGAAGAGTGCTAATGAGGAGCTTTGTTTGATATAGATAGGTAGTTTGTTCCAGAGTATGGGAAGTCTCTGAGACAGGAATCTATCCCTCCAGCATGTTCTGTTTATTGTGGTGAAGAGGTTTAGGTCCCTAGAGCATGTAGCTCGTAGGGATTGGGATTTCTTTAAGTGGAGCATGTCTAAAAGCTCTGGGTTTGACATAGCTTTGTGTGTTAGGCAGATATCGCCTCTGAGTAGGCGATATGCAATGGAGTAAAGCTGCAGTTTTTTGAGACAGTCTGCACAGGGCATCTCTTTGAGGCTGGTAATCCTCTTTGTGAGGTATTTCTGTGGCCTTTCCAGTTGTTGTAGATGTCTTGTGAGGTACATACCAAAAGGGGCATTGTACTCTATAATGGGTCTAATGAGTGATGAGTAGAGGGGAACAATGACCTCTTTTTTCCTGGATGAGAAACCTTTTGTGATGAGGTGTGCCACATAGAAGGATTTCCTGACTACTGTGGCAATGTGATTATCAAAGGAGAGACTACTGTCCACCTGTGTCCCAAGGTCTCTTATCACACTTTCGGTGTTAAGTAGACTACCACCTATGTGGTAGTTCATGGGTACTGAGTTTTTACCAAAAGGGATGACAATGCACTTTTTGGCATTGAGCTTGAGGCTATGGTTTTGACACCAGGCATCTGTCTCAGTGAGGCCCTTTTGTAGGATGTCCACATCTTTTGGAATTTTGATTATGGCGCCTAGTTTGCAGTCATCTGCGAACTTCGTTAGCCAAAAACCTTCTGTGTTGGCCTGTACTTCAGAGAAGTAGATACCAAACAGGAGAGGACACAGGACTGAACCCTGTGGTACTCCACTTGTCACTGGTCTGAAGTTGGATTTGGAGTCTGCTACTTTCACAGTGTGGGTTCTGTCAGTGAGCCATTTGGCAACCCATCTTGTGACACAGGGATTTATACCTAGTTTAGTGAGTTTATCTATAATTCCAGAGTGGGGGATGGTGTCGAAAGCCTTGGCGAGATCTAGATAGGCTGTGTGAACCACCTTACCCTCATCTACGGCTTTGGTGACTGCTTCAAAGAAGTCTATCTGGTTTAGGAGACATGATCAGCCTTTTACAAACCCGAACTGGGTGGGGTCCTGAGTTTGGAGATTACCAATGTCATTGTTTATAGGTTCCATGATGATATGCTCCATAACCTTGCAGACCAGGCTCATTAGGCTAATGGGGCGGTAGTTTCCGGGGTCTGTGGTGGCTCCCCCTTTGTGGAGTGGGATAACTGTTGCTGTGCGCCATTCAGTGGGCACATAGCCTGAGGTGAGGCTATGATTGAACATGGTACTTAGGTGGGGTGCCAGTTCGTTCTGTAGTTCATGTAGAACACAGCCTGGGATGTTGTCAGGTCCCATGGATGCTGTGTTCTTGGCTTTGGATAGTGTGTTTTTTACCTGTGCAGCCGCGATTACAGGAAATTTGCATTCTTCTGGTATAGAGATGGACCCTTTAGGGGATGACAGAGGGGTAAAGTTAGCACTGAACCTATCTGCCAGGATGTTGGCAATATCAGTTGGTTCTGTATATTTAGTGCCATTGTGCTGTAACTCAGAGCAGATCTGAGTGTTGTCACTGAGATTCTTGACATAGCTATAGAATGCTTTGTGGTTGTCTTTAGAGTCAGTGGCGATTTTGTTTTCATAACTAGCTTTGGAGGATTTTATGAGGGATCTCAGCTTCTTACTGAGGCTGACCAGGGAGTTTCTCCAATCATGGGATTTTACTCTTTTTTGCAACAGTTTCTTTCTTCTGTTGTAGAGTTTGTTTATGGCAGGGGACCACCAAATTGGCTTCCTTTTTTTGGAGGATAGCATCTTGGGTCTGTTAGGGATTGCACGATCCATGCACTCGAGTAAGTGCTTATAAAGTGCATTTGTGTAGGATTCAGCATACCTCTATTGTCCGTCAGCATGGGTATCGTGAAGTTTGCCACTTCTGTCTTAAGAAGCGTGAAGTTGGCTTTGGAGAAATTTTTTTACTGTGGTTTCCCTAATGGGGGGGTGGGGGTGGGGGAGGGATGTGGATGTCTAGGGTGATTAGCTTGTGGTCGGATCTGACCAACATGGAATTGACCTCTGGTGTGGAGCACCGGTTGCCCATGTTGGTAATAACCAGGTCTAGGATATTGCTGCCCCTAGTGGGGGTGTGGATAAGTTGATCCATGGCATTGGAATTTATGAATTCCAGAAAACGTTGAGCACAAGAGTTGGTACATGAGTAGTTTTCCCAGTTAATGGTAGGGTAGTTGAAATCGCCCATTATTAGGGTGTTAGGTTGTACTCTAATATTTTCCAGTGTATTAAGAAATGAGGAGTGGGAATCCTGGGGCATGGTGCGGGATCTGTAGCAAGCTATAATTTGGATTGCGGTCTTGCCCAGAGTTAGTTGCACTTGGATAATTTCGGATGCATTATGCTGAGCAACTAGCCTGGAGGTGTGGATATCCTTAATGAATATGGACACGCCTCCACCTTTAGTGTTTCGGTCCAGGTTAGGTGGCCGAAAGGTGTGGTATGAATTATAGCCTGGTAATGCAGGGGTACTCTCTGGAGCCTTGAACCAGGTCTCTGTCACTGCACAGATGTCGATGTTCTCCATTTTAAGGAGTGCCTCAAGAGAGTGCATTTTGAGGTTTAGACTTCTAGCATTGAGTAGCAATACCCTCATATTCTTCTTGCCTGTACCTGTTACGGTGGTGAATTTGTCATTTGAACCTTGCCTAAAAAAGGCACTATGGGGTGGCTAGAGCCTTAGCTAGTATCCAGAATCCCAGGGACGACAGGTGCAGGCCATCTCTGGCAAAGCATCGTGGCTTGTCGATCATGTCATCCCAGGCAGACAGATACTGGATCCTCTTAGAATGACACCAGAAGCTTAGCCAATTGTTGAAGTCAATCATTTTGTCCTTGTACTGTGGTAACATTCTGGGTGATGGCAAGATGCTACTCAGGGCTAGGGTCATACCTACCTGGGCTACAAGATCGGACAGCTCCTCCATGTCCCTTTTCATGTAGTCCAAGGAGGTACTTCTCAGGTCATTCACACCAACATGGACAATGACAGAGTCATATTTGTACTTGTTTTGGAGTGACCTGAGTGCATGCGTTATGTGGTGGATCCTGGCACCCGACAGGCAGCTGTTTATTTTACTAGGAATGTCTCACAGGGACTGAACCCATTTTCACTGGAGGACTCTACCCAAAGAAACATGCAGAAGGTTAGAATTGAACTTATTATGCATATGTCTGAGGCAGGAACGACACTGGTCTTGACTGATACTTTGCTGTCATTTAGAATTATGCTGAGATTCAAAGACAAGAAAATTGTCTATGTAGTTGGTGTCATTCTATGGGGATCTAGTATGTGTCAGCTTGGGATGAGATGGCTGACGAGTCTTCCTGCTTTACCAGGGATGACCTTCACTTCTTTTACCAAGGTTTTCACATTCTGACTGCCCCTTCTTCTTCTTCTTCTTCTTCTTTTGGCTTTGCCTTTATTAGACAGAGTCCATCTAATGGACATTCCAACCTAGTAAATTCTAATTTGGAACACATTAATGTGGCTCTACTCAATGTCAGGAGTCTTAACAAAAAATTCTCAAACGTGGGGCTTTTTATTTATTTTACATTTATTTACTAGGAATGTCTCACAGGGACTGAACCCATTTTCACTGGAGGATTGGGAAGAAACCCTCCAGATTCATGTCTCTGTAATGTGGGAGGAAACTAGAGCACCCCGAGGAAACCCATGTGATGCAAGGAGGACATGCAGACCCTGCACAGCAGACACCCCAGCCAAGAATCGGACCAGAGAACTTGCAGCTTTAATCCGTTGCTGTGAAGTGACAATGTGCTAACTGCTGCATCACTGCACCGTCCAACATTAACACATTTATATATATATATATATATATATATATATATATATATATATATATATGGGTCTACCTGATGACACCGACATGCCAAAACACCAACAACAAAATAACCGACACAACAAAACCGAAAGAAACCGAAAGTTCAAAAACACGAAACTTCACATGCCCGACAAACCACAATCCCGACAATCAACAAAACAAATACCTTTCCCGAAAAACACATACACAACACAAGCATACCAAAAACCTTACAAACCTACACTAAACCTTACATACACAACTATCTATGCACTAACCTTAACCCAAACCCTAACCCTAAGGTCCGTAACTATTGCACACTTACCTTACCCGCACCCTAACCCTTAAGTCTGTCAGTATCACACACTTACCTTATCCGCACCCTAACCCAAACTCACTTAATCCGCCCCTAACCCTCAAGTCCATCACTATCGCACACTTACCTTACCCGCACCCTAACCCTATCTCACTTAACCCATCCCTAAACCTAAAGTCCATCACTATCGCACACTTACCTGACCCGCACCCTACCCTAACGTCCATTACTATCACACAATTACCTTACCCACACCCTGACCCTAATGCCCATCCCTATCTCACACTTATCTTAACATGTCTGTGTTCTCAGTGTCGGGATTCTCAACTTTCGATCATCTTCGTTGTCGATCTTCCAGTGTCAGTGTTCTTTTCGGCATTGTGGAATTTCGGCGTTTTTAAGTAGACCCATATATATAGACACACACACACACACACACACACACACACACACACACACACACACACACACACACACACACACACACACACACACACACACACACACACACACACACACACACACACACACACACACACACACACACACACACACACACACACACACACACACACACACACACACACTTGATATAGTGTCTGTCATGTCTTCAGATTCGCTGGCAATTGTGGGGGAGTATCAGTATTTGTCATGGATCTCATTACCTCAGGGCAGATTCCTTGGGACAATACATGTGAACTCCTACAAGCCAAATCACCCTAAACAAGACTAATTACCACCTCATATCCCCTTCTGAGAACAACAGCTATCATAAAACATTAGCTGAAATTCCCATTAAACCCAAGATCTTTCTACTGGGGGACTTCAACTATTCATCAATAAACTGACTGACCTACGCTGTCAATGTTCGGCATGCCCAGCATTTCCTTGACGTTATAAATGTTAGCTCTCTTTTACAAATAGTAAACCATCCTACTAAGGGCCTTAATATTCTTGATCTACTTGTCACAAATACGGCAACTTTTTGCACAGCTCTATATGTATCATCATGTCTTGTTAAATGACACTATAATTTAGTGACATTTTCCTTTAAAACTGGTGGTACTTGCCCTGAAAATCGTTCTGTGTTTAGTAACTTCTCAAAAGCAAACTTTTCAGTCAATTGATGACTTAAATAAAGTCTCCTGTAATGCTCATCTGAAGAATCCTATTGCTAAAACTGCTACCTATGGTTCTGATTTCTGCTTCCACTTAGTTGTATTGATAAGGCAGCCCCTAGCGGCATCAAATATTATGCATAGTTTAAAAACAAACTGCTGTGGTGGAATACCCATAGAAATAAATTTTATAACAATAGAAATTAACTCCTTAATGCTTATGTCATGCAAGGAGATACTGCCAGCCCAGCTAGCTGGAATTTTGTAAATAATTATATGTCATTTGTGAATATTAATATGATTTATATAGAAGTGTGACAGAAGAAGATATTGCCAACCCAGCTATCTGGAATTTTGTAAGTGGTTGTGTGTCATTTATTAATGTCAACATTCTCATGTAAGCTGCTTGTGTTAAAGATGTATTAGAACTGTATGTTGTATTGTACAGACGTGTGCTGAAGAGATATTTTGTAAAGTACTGAGCAGAAATGTATATACACTATTGTAACTGTTTAGATGTATACATTTTTAACAATGGAAACTACAACACAAGAAGTTAACTTCAGGAGAATAGTTGAGATTGAGTTACTTTATGGCTGGGCCATAAAGAGAGATGTTATCTTTCAGTTTCAGTGCAACAGGAGACAATGTCTAGAATTAGAAGTTTTTTGTATTGTCTTTAAATATAGAGGAATTTAAATTATTTTACGACTTCCACTATTTCCCTTAGATCTGAAAAGAGCAATGGTTTATGTATTTTCACAGGTAGATGCTAAATGCTGTTGTTTTTGAGTCTGGGAACTGAAGTCAGATGACAAGAAATTATGTCATGCTACAAGCTACCCCAGCAGTAATATTTGGCATATTAATTTAAGAAGTCCCTGAGAGAGAGGGACTGAGCAGTTTCTTTGACCTGACAAGAGTATCCACTGACCACATCTGCCTTCTCTGTAAGTAAGTTAACTAGGGTACAGTAATTTCTCTTAGATACAGTCAGGAATATAATGAAGTATAGCTTAGATGTTTTTTTTATTTATTTGAGACTGTCCTGCAATGTTGTTTTAAATATTTCGTATGGTATTTCAAACTGTGATGTAACTGTGATTATTTACTGAGTATTTTCATGTTCTTTTATTATTTATTATTAAATGTATTTAAACCTTTCATTGTGACTGATATTTGTGAGACATATTTAGGCCCTGAGAGTACTTGCATATTTATTTGGTGACACTGTGGGCCACTCCTAATAGCTTTGCTCTTGGTCAAACTACCATTTGGATGAATAGCAATGTTACACAGTAAGATTTGACACTCTTTGTTAAGGGCCTTAAAATAGCTGATAAGGATGTGTCTGGTGGCAGAGATATGTACCTTACAATCTGGGGAAAAGGAGCCTTTGCTAGTAAACCTGTACCAGCCTTTCCCAAGTGTGTGTGTGTGTGTTTGTATATAAATCAAATCTCAAAGAGTGTGTGTGTCAGCTACTTTGGCAGGGACATGAAGCACTGGTTGGATAGAGAGGGTGCTGGAGGTTTTGGCTTGGTCACTCAGCTGAGATCTCACCTCTTTAGCTGTGCCAGTGGGGAGTCTTATTGGGGATCTAGAGAAAGAGGGAGAAACCAGCCCCAGACTGACTGTGGTCTCTGTGTGCTCTTAAGGGAAATTGCACTTAACTGTGTGTGTACTTGTCATTCTCCCACTGTACACTCCCCACTGGTGCTACTGGTGAGGATTGAAGCTCCTTGATTACAGGGCCAGTGGTGGGGCATCACAGCTTATAAGAGGTTTCATTCTACCTACCATAAGAGCACACTTAATCATTCTTAACAAAGAGCTTAAGGGAACCATTAGGAAGCTTACCACTGAGTATGCAATTAAAATAGCCAATAAAACCAAAAATAACTGCAAATCTTTCTTTAGCCATGTCAGGAAGCCAAAAACTAACACCCAACAATGTCTGGAGTTAGTCCACTATATTACTAGTCTTTCTGGCGCAAAGGAAATGGCTAATATCTTAGCTAACAAATTTTGTGCAAATTTTACTCTGCCCCACAGTTAAAGCTATTTCACAGTTTCCACAGTCCCATCTTTGAAAAAGTAGCAGAAGCAGTGGATAGTGGTTATGTAGTGCATACACCATATATAGGGCTGACTAAGGCCTTTGACACTATTCATTATGGGAACATTATTGATAAACTTGCAAATCTGATGGATAGGTAACTGCCTGTCTGACAGAACCATGTGGTTAGAGTAGCAGGTGCCACTTCTGAAAGCAAAACAGTAAACAGTGGTGTATCACAGGGCTCAGTTTTGGGCTCTCTCCTGTTTGGTATATATACCTTAGACCTTTAGGCCAGCACTTCTGGCCTATGGTTAACTAAGTTTGAGGATGACTGTAAACTGGGTGTTATTATTTGATTGTCAGCTTACTCACAATTGCTCTAACATGGCTTAGCCCATGTTAACAATTGGTACAAGGACAATGGTCTCAAATTAAATGTAAAAAAAAGTGTAGCATGGTTCATTTTGGTAAACAAAACAATTTTGCTGACCGCATAGGAGATGCACCCCTCCAATCAGACACACTTGTGAGGGACCTGGGTATTCTTGTTGATAATTTCTTATCATTTGACCATCATGTTTCCACTTGGGGTGCTAGAAGTTGCTGAAGGCTGCAGGGGTGGAAGGCAAAAGGATCACTTGGTAATCTAAAAGGGCATTTTTTAACTGTCTACTACCATAACAGAAGCATATCCATGACACAAAATGTATATAGTGTAAATATGATTTACATTTGGAATGAGTGCACAGAAATTTCATAGAAAAATACAAATGAAGCTAAAGTTCCACCTGCATGGTACGTGATGCAGGAGCCATATATTCGAAAATTAGAGAGAAAAGTGCAGTAGTGCTGTAACACACTTACTGCTGTTACACAGAGAGTGACTACCATAGAAGAGTGGTGGGAAGCTGTTAAACATTTTATTCTGAATGTTAAGCACTCAGTTGGACTTTAGAAAAAACCTAAATGAAGTGTTTAACAGCCTCCCGCTGCTCTTTTGTGGTGACCACAGATTGCTCTTAATGCCGTAGTATGTCTGACTGGAACTTAACAGTGGTAAGAGGTATTTAGTAAAAGCTTGTTAAGAACCTTTCCAATGTCAAAGTGTTGATTAACAAGCATGCCTTTTCCCTAAATTCAGAGAACAATCACAGTGATCTGTACATTGCAAGTCATCATATTTAAAAAATATAAGACATAAAATGCATCAGAGAACATCTAGAATTTGGCAGCATCCACAACTCAGGTTGGAGAAGTGGAGTTTGGCACAGGGTTATTGAGGGTTCTGACCTGACTCACCTGTTGTACAACTGGCACTGCTCAGAGGTGTGCAAAGAAGGTCAATATAGCTTGCATTTGTGGGTGGTGGGGGTTGAGAACAGTGAGATTATTGTTTCTTAAATTCTCCTCACAGCCAAACCTCAATATAAACTTGGGCTAATACCTCTCTCTCTTTTGAACATCATGTGATGACCGTTGTCAGGAAATCCTTTTATTTAGCAAACCTAATGGCCAAGGGAATACCATCACAGTCTTAAGAGGCAATCGCTCCCTTATATTCAACATTGATCAGTCCAGTTATCAAGTACAACACCCCACTTTGGCATGTAACTCGCTAAACATATCAAACAATTAAAAATACCCCAAAGGCTCCTAAGCAATAACATTGCAGGCCTAAAGTCCCTGAGCCACCAATAGAAGCAGGAAAGTCTCTCTCTCTCTCTCTCTCTCTCTCTCCCTTAATTCAGTGTCTTACAGACTTTTGAGGGGAGAACTGTCTTGCTTACTGCAACATTAGAGACCTAGTTGTCCCGGGCCTCCTGTTTTTTCACAGGTCCAGTATCTTCACCAATATTTGAATCAGTGACCTAAATCTTTAACAGATAAATGCAGCACAGTGGAGAGGTAAGACCTGAATGACCATAAGATTAGTTGGCCTTGGAAAATCTATGAATCAAAACTGATTTCATGGTTGCTGTCATAGTGTGTCATGACATCTCTGCCAACATTCATAATGATCCTGAACAGCGTAATTAGGTGTAAGAGAATGAATGAATGCATAATTCAATACAGCAAAATTATGACTGCATTATAAGTCAGTCTGGTTCCATTATAATGTACCTCTGGAAATTTCTGCCTAAAACAGGTTATTAGGCAAGTGAAAACCTATCCTGGTACTCAGTGGGTGAAAGGCAAAACCACACAAGTCTTCACCAATGTATAGAAATTAAAGTTTACTTGTAAAACATACATCTCAACTTTAAACGTATGTACATGAATTCAGTGTCTTATTTTATGTTTGTAAAGTGTTGTCTTTACTGCTCTTGATCCTGGGTTGTGTCTAAAAGTGTCTACAGAACAGCTCACTGGCAAACAAATAGAATCAATCAATAAACAGATAAACAAACTGTTCAGGCTTTTGTAGAACATACCTGATTTTGCCTCCTATTTTTGCCCTGTCCTTCGTAAAATATTTGATTTTCTGGTAAATCACTCAGGATCATACCTCTCATCTCTCCAAAATTTGTCAGAATGTCCAGGTTATAAAAAACAGACCTAAAACATGAGGCAATAAAGTCTGACAAACCATTAAGGATTATGCTCATTAATAATGAAACATTTGAGTGTGAGACTTCATATCTTCAGAAAATGAATGCTAGTGCAAAACCCATTGTTTTAGCTGCTTTTTAAGTTTATAAGAGCAATATTAAAAATCTGTTCCTGATTTAGGCCCTTTATCCCATGAAAGGTAGATGGAAGGAGTACTTCCAGCAGCTTCAGAATGAAGGCAACCCCACAGAAGCCGTAGTGGCACAGATACAGCCTATAATGAAAGAAGAACCCACCTAGAAGTACACTAAAGAAATTAAGTCAGGAAAGTGCAGACTCAGATGAGGTCACAGTAGATATGATCAAGGTGTTGGGTGGGTTAGGGCAGAGATGGCTTCTGAGTGTACTCATAACAGTATGAAGAGAAAGGCTCATCCCAGATTAATGGAGAATAAACATACTAGTGCCAGTGTATAAGAATAACTGGGACATTCACACCTGTGGGCAGAACAGAGGAAAAATCTCCTGTCACACTACATGACAAGTTCTGAAGAGGCTGATTGATAAATTAATAAGCAGAGTAGTAGAAAGTAAGATGGGAAACAAGTAGTTTGGATTCAGATAAGGATGTAGCACAACCAGACCAATGTTTGCAGTGGGATACATAGTTGAAAAGATGCTAGAAATGAGGAAAGAGTCCAACTGGGCATTCTAAAACTTAGAGAAAGCATATGATAAGATCCTAAGGAAGCTGATTTGGGCAGTCCTGTGATGGTTTGAAGTCCCAGAAACATTAGTAGAATTAGTACAGGTTATATACAAGAATCCAATGACGCAAGTATAAACAGTGTTTGTAGTCACAGATGAGTTCCCAGTGGGAGTGGGTGTGCATTAAGATTCAGCTCTGAGCCCACTGCTGTTCATGCTGGTGATGGACTACATTAGCGAACAGGTCTGAGGGGAGAGATCAACAAAGTTGTGACATGCAGATTATGTCACATTACAGACAGACTGAACAAGAACCTCAGCAAAGGATGAGAGAATGGAATGCAAATAGGGAGACATACCTAATTAAACTGAGTACAAGTAAAACAGTTGTAATGGCAGCAAATGGGGGAAATCAGAAAAAAATGAGAATTGAGATAGAAGGGAAAATAGTGGAACAAGTTCACAGCTTCAGGTGGTTGATGAAACCTGAAGTATGAACTAGGAGGCCAAAGCTTTAGTTAGAGAAGCTGCAGCCAACTGGTACAGACTATCAGAGGTAGTGCATGACACAAGCATGAGGACCACACTGAAAAATAAGGTGTACAAAACAGTGGTGAGGCTGTTTGGTACAGAACCCGTTACACTGATAGCAGAGTAGTTGAGGAAGCTAGAGATGATGGAAATGAAGTGCTTCAGATGGGTAGTAGAACACACACTGTGGGACAGATGAAGAAATGGGAACATCGACAGCCCAAGTAGCTCCAATTGTAGAAAAGGTTAAAGAGAACACATTATGGTGCTTTGGACACATGCAGGAAAAGAAGAAGACACTCTCCTGAAGAAGATTTGGGACAGACAGGAAGAAGGCAAGAGGAAATGAGGGTGTCCAGCAAAGTGATGGATGGATTGTGTGAGAGAAGAGTTGCAATAGTCAGGAGTGACTGTTAAAGAAAGTAGGACAGTGGCATTGAATCAAGAGAGATGGAGACAGTTGCCATAGCAACCTCACCCCATGTAGAAAATGGAAAAAAGGGGGGTGATGATGGAAAGCTTAGAAGAAGACAGCTAATGTTGCCTGAGAAAAAAAAAATTACATTGGACTTGTTTGATGACATGGGTTTTGTACTGGGACTGACAACTTGTGTGACAGTTTTAGGCTATTTAACAGTGGGGGAAGTGGAGCTATAATAGAGAAATTGTGGTTTGCACTCAGAAGTTTTGTCTGGAGAGTCTGATGTTTTTGTAGAAAGTGAGATTGCCCTATAGGCTAGTATGACGGTATTTTTCATGGTGAGTTTAGTCTCTAGGGGTGAGAAGGCATCTCAATGCAATAGTTTAAATAGTCAAAATTCTAGCAAGAGGTCAACTGTTTGTTTAATTGGTAGCCATTTTGCATTCATCATTGCCTGGTATTGATTTTTTTTACTTTGAGCAATTCGTAGTGTATCAATATATCTTACTGGAAATATTCTGTAGAATGTTGGTATTTTTCATTGAATCTGCTACAATTAAAGGAAGGCACTAATTTAGTTGAGCAAAAATTATTGCTTTCTATAACAGAGCTAACAGAAGAGGAAAGAAAAAGCAAAATACACATTACTTAGAGCAAAAGAAATGGTTCATATTACTTCTGGTTTATGCCAAATGGGTTTGAAAGTTTACGATTTTGTCAAATCAGGTGTCTATAAATTTGAATGATGCAATAGTTTCGATTTGTACTTTTCTAATATCTGTTAATGTCCTTAGAGAGTTTTTGATAAGTTTCAAATAACATGGTTTTAACTTACTGAGTTTAGAAAATTTTAATAGGTAATCCAGACAGGTAGTGTTTGGAAATCATTTTCCAGTTGGCCTTGTTGTATTGGAGAATTTGAGGAACCTGACCTGAATGTCACTACATCATCGATGTATAATATGGAGTGAGGAACTGAGAAGACTGGTTGTGAAAGAAGATTGAGAACAGGAGTGGGGCAAGGATAGCACCTTGTGGAGCCTTTGAGAAGAGTGGAAACAGAAGAGATGTAAGTGCCAGTTTTGACTTTGAATAGGTTGTTGGTCAGAAAGTCATGAAACTAGGCAGATGTCTGTGAACTGATGTTTATTTCTGTCATATGGTCTGTTAGAATGGTAGCCTCAACAAGATCAAATGCTCTTTGGAGATCAATAAAAAGTACACATCATAGGTTTTCTTTACTCATATTGAGCACAATCTCATCAAAAAGGGTCTGCAGTGCAGAAACCTACATGCTGTTTTAGGAATAGTAGGTGTTATTGCTTAATATACTGTGAGAGTTGTATACAGATGATCTCAATTATTTTCCCAAACCCCGGCTTGTCTGACATTATCTGGATCAAGTTTGCTAAAAGCTCTTTCAGTAATGGAGAGTTTGAAAGGGGGACTAGTTAATGAAACTCCTTCAGATCCCCAAAGAGTACAGGATTTTTCCTTTAGAGACAACTTATGTTGCAGTGGTGGGCAGCTTCTGTCATGTATTAGTTTAAATATGGGCTATTTCCTGTGGTACAAGGTGTGATGTCTCCACTCTGGGCCAGGAATCAAGGAGCCTGAATCCTCACCACTGACATTGGAGAGGGCCTTTCACTTGGAATACTAATGAATACACTCAGTATTTCCATATGCAGACCTCTCTGCATCAAGCACAATTTCTCTTAAGTGCACACAGGAGACACAGTCAGCCTGGGGCCTGGATTTCTCTATCTGTTTCCCTCTAGGTAGTCAATAAGACTCCACAATGGTACAGCTGTATGGTTAGGTCCTCAGCCGACTGTCCAAGCCAAATCCCCCCAGCACCCTCTCTGTGAAACCAGTGCTTTGTGTCCCTGCCCCAAATAGCCGATGTATACACTCTTTGAGATTTAATTTTCACACACACACACCTGGGAAAGGCTGGCATAGTTTACCCACTGTACCAACTTTTCCCAGACTATAAGATAGATTCACTGCTACCAGTCAGTTACTTTAAGGCTCTTAAAAGAGTATCCAATTATACTGAGTGAAATTAATATTAATACAAATGGTAATGTTGACCAAACAGCAAGGCTTTCAGGAGTGGTCAGAGTTATCATTAAATAAATATGTGCAAATACTCTCAAAACTTAAATATTTTCAAAAAAGAACCAGCCACAATGAAAAGTTTAAATATATTTAAGAATAAATAAAAGAACAAGGAGCTACTAAATATTTATTTACAGTAAACACCATAGTTTCAGTCACACGAGATGTTAAAAATAACACCAAATAGTAAGTTTCACACAGTTACAGAAAAACAGTACTTCTAATCTCACTATATTTTCCTGGCTAATCAAAAAGAATTACTGTTCCCTAGTTAAGTTACTTCCTACCAAAGGCAAGATAATGTGGGTGAGTGGTCCTTGTTGTCAGATCCAAGACAGAATGCAGAATGTTCCTGAGACTTCAATCTCCTCTAATATTAAAACATTATTTCTGTACAGAATGACATCACATGCATCTGGTCATTTGACTTCTGGTTCCCATGCTATCACCAGCACTAGAAGCCGACAGGATTTTAGCATCTATGTATTACCACACACTCCGATAGAGCTTTGCTCAGATGTGGTGCAGCTGCTGGAAGTCATAAAACCATTCCAGTCTTCCTACAGGTGCTACATCCTATTCTTTAGCACAGACATTATGTCTCTGGCTCCACTCAAAACTCTGGGATAACATCTTTTTGGCTTAACCCATAAAGTAATTTAATTTCAGATATATTTTGAAGTTTAAGATTAATCTTTTCACTTCCAGTCCTCTGTCAAAACATATACATTTAATTCAGTTACAGTAATACCTGTACATTTCTTTTCCCTCCAGTAGGGCACATTGTTGATATATTTTAACACAAGCAAACCCCACAGATACATTTTCAGAACAAGCATCTGTACAAATCAGCTTGATATACAAATGATATATAAGTATTTACAAAATTCCAGCTAGCTGTGCTGGCACGTCTCACATCCACTGCCCTACTACTACTAATGGCATGGCTGGCAGTACCTCCTATTGTCAAACAAGGTTTTACTTGTCTGGCCTTGAACAAGAAACTTAACCAGAAAGTGCTTTGGGTATTTGGGAAATATGGCTATGTTTGTCAATGGTCTCCTAGATCGCATGCCTGTGAACCTACGTATGCTCTCGCTGTGATGGGAAGCCACTTTTATATATGTAGTGTGATGCAGTGAGGTTCACTTTTACTGCCCATATGAATGAATGTCAGTATTTTGTTTTCTGTGGTCCATAGTAGAGAAGTACTTCGAGGAGAGCAAGCAGTGCAGTGCAATGAAGGGGGGAGGGGCCATATTTAAGAGTGGGTATTAATACAGTAAGAACAATTGCTCATTTGGAATTTGGGGGTAGAAGATTAGACATTCTGTAGGCAATTTTTAAATGTGTCAGTACTTTGCTTTCTCTCTTCCTCTGTGTGTGTGTGTGTGTGTGTGTGTGTGTGTGTGTGTGTGTGTGTGTGTGTGTGTGTGTGTGTGTGTGTGTGTGTGTGTGTGTGTGTGTGTGTGCGTGTGTGTGTGTATGCGTGCGCACCTGCTAAATGATGAAGAATAGTCTAAACAGAGTCCCAGATATTTCTGGGTAGCGGTCACTACCACTGGTATATTTGTGGGGTTATAGCCATTTTTAACATGTTTTCAGATTACAAACATCACTTGTATTTTATGGATATTTATAACTAGCTTAATAGCAGTTAACATGTTCCAGAGGTGCATGAAGTCCTGTTGTAATCCCCTTGATGATGGCATTTAACATATGGGTCAGCATGTGTGATGCCAATATCATCTGCATAAAGGATGTAGATAGGGTGTAAAGATTCCATGGATGAGCACTCAAAAATGAGAACAAAACAGGGAACACTGAGGTGGGATAGTAGTTTCTGTTTGAAGTTTTGGTCATTTTATTATGAATGTTCCGCCAGTAATTTAATTTTTAAACCAAGTATTAATTTTTTATTTATTTTTTTATTTATTTAACATTTGTTGACTGGGAAAGTCTGACTAGGTTCCACAGAGCCTGTTTTCAGCGGAGGCCCAAATTCACAGTCTGTTAGCTCTGCAGAAGAAGAGTGTGGTCTACTGCTTCAAATGCGCATTTCATGTCAAGGAAAATAGCAGCAGTTAGTAATTCATTGTCCAAATCTTTTTCTGTGCAGTACTGAAATTTTCCAGCTGCTGGTGGCCTGGTTGTCCTATGGTCATGCTGAAGCCTATATAAATATATGGAGCACAGCAATAATATAGTTATTGGGATTGCAAGGGGTATATGCAGCTGTTTGTACTTGTTTCATGCAGACCCTAGCAGCTCTGGTGTGATATAACTGTAATTATTGACAGAGGTTAGCTGTTAAAGGAGTCAGGTAAGATATGTTGCATTAAAATATCTGGTTGTTGTCCTGTTAAGATACATACAAAGGGACAGATAACAGCAGAATGCATCTATGGCCACATTAAGGAAACTATGAAATAAAAAAACTGATTTGGTTTCCTTGGAAGAACTTGCTTCTATATACGCTGGAAGCTACCTGTCATATCCTTTGCTTCTGCTACTGGTATTATTAAGGTACATTTTTAGTCCTTATATTCTTCCCTCAGGCACAAGCTTTAATAGTTTGAACTAGGTTATGTAGGTATATCATCGAATCAAATACAGCTGTATAGGATACATTCAGAACGTATCTTAGCCAGGCACAATAGACATTTATTAGACCTTAGAGAATGGGCAAACTACATCAACACCCATAAAGGAGAACAAACATTCAAGCAGGGTATTAATATACAAGTAACTCCCCCTGAAAAACGAGTCTGCCACTTCATGGCAGCATATCAAGCTGCTGTGGAGCTTGGACTGCAAAAAAAGCTAATGGCCGCCATTACTTTAAGCTCACTAAACAGTGCTTTTGCTGTTTAGTGAGTGTAAAAAAATAAATAAATAGAAAAAAGTGTATGTGTGTATGTATGTGTACAAGTGTGTTTATGTTTCTGTGTGTGTGAGTGAATGCATGTATGAAAGCAGAGGAGACTATGTGCGTGTGTGTGCGTGTGTGTGTGTGTGTGTGTGTGTGTGTGTGTGTGTGTGTGTGTGTGTGTGTGTGTGTGTGTGTGTATGTGAGAGAGATCGAGAGTGATCTTGTGTGAGTGAATGCGTGTATGAAAGAAGATAAAACTGACAAAATACAAGTAATGGGGACCTGGGTGAAATAAAATAAATCTGAGTTAAACCATACACTGAAGTCATGCATGTCGGAACAAACTTAAAATGAAACACAGAAATATATATATATATTCCAAGCCATAATAAAGAACCTTGACAAATTAAGTCTGTGGCAGATGAGCACTTTTAATGCAATAAAATTGGTACAGTAGTCATTTAGAAAACAGTGAATTCATGTACAGTAGGATGAAATCTTGTGTGTTTGGTAATTTGCCCTTAGGGTATCTTAAAATATCTTACTGCAGTCCTGAATTACATTGTGTGAGTTAATGTCAACTCTGCTAATATATTCCATTAATTTTTTATTTTTTTTTATTTTACATTTGCTGACCGGGCTAGTCTAACTAGATATATGTCCATTTTCAGTAGAGGCCCGGGGAGAAAAGCTCCACATTAGTTATATAGCAAATAATGTACATAAAAAAACACTCTTATTGATAGGCCAATGTTTAAATTACATGAGAAAAGATTAAACATAGTAGGCAAAGAACAAAGAGCTAACTATTTACAAAGATCAATACAGGACTATATACAGACAGTTTAAGCACAGAAGTTTAACACAGAAACTTAATAAAATTAGAAAAAAAAAAGTTAATAGTGATAAGTGAGATTCAGCTGGTATTAGTACATAGGCATAGCCATTGTGAGTTAAGGAAGGTTTTTAATTGCTTTTTGAAAAGTGGAGTAGATGTGAGGTATGTTAGTTTCCTAGGAAGCTTATTCCAATAATTTCCAATTGAGTTAGCAAATAGACATTTGCCAGATTTGTTTTTGGATTTAAGGGTTGCAACTAGTAGCTTATTTGCTGAGCGTAGGGTACTCAGATTTTTATATGGGTTGATCAGGTTAGAGAGAATGGAAATATTTGTAGGATGCCACATGATTTTGTGGGTGATAGTTAACTGTTGAAAAAGAAGCTGGTTTTGGAGTTCCAGCCATCCTATTTGTTTTAGGTTTTGACAGTGGTGTGTGTGGAATGGGGATCCGGTGGCGAATCTAGCAGTGTTATTGTAAGATGTGGCCAGCTTATTTAGATTGTATTTGGATATATTAGTATAAATTGGGGAGGTGTAGAGAAGGGTGGATAGTAGGTGCATTTGGGCAATAGTAGTCCTGGCTGTAGGTGTAAGGAAGGGTTTTAGCCTATAGAGGGAACCAAGTTTTCTATTCACTGATTTGATGGTAAGGTTAATGTGAGTGTCAAAGTTGAGATTATGGTCAATTGTTACACCTAATAGTTTGGTAGTTGTGTCAGGTGCTATTACAGTGCTGTTGTTTGATATAACTGTGAAATCTATGGAGGGAGACTTTTGGGTAGGGGTGAATAGTAAAAGTTTGGTTTTTTTGGGTTAAGGAGGAGACAGCGTTTGGAGAACCAGTTTTTAACTAAGGTAAACATTTTTTGCGTGTTAGACTGGAGTTCAGCAGTAGATGCTGCAGTGCAGATTAATGTTGAGTCGTCAGCATATTGAATACAGGTAGTTTGGGGTAGTGATGCTTTCAGGTCATTGATAAAAATAGAAAAGAGGAGGGGCCCCAGAATAGAGCCTTGTGGGACTCCAATGGAGATAGGGAGTAGAGTAGATAGGTTGTTGTCCCAGAGGACTGCTTGTTGTCTATTTCCAAGATAGGATTTAAACCATTTGACAACCTGAGTATGAATTGAAAGTGAAGTAAGTGTATCTAACATTAAATGATGATTTACCATGTCAAAGGCTTTGGAGAGGTCTAGAAATAGAGCAGAGGAGAGCAATTTGTTGTTTCAATTTTTATTAATAGAGTCAGAGAAGGATAGGAGTGCAGTTGTAGTACTATGAAAAGGCCTAAAGCCATGCTGGCAGTCAGCTAAAAGATTATTTTGGAGAAGATGATCAAGAAGTTGCTGGTGAATGCATTTCTCCGTGATTTTAGCCAAAGGAGAAAGTAGAGCTATAGGATGGAAGTTAGTGAGTTCAGTTGAGTTACCTCTTTTATGTAGAGGGATAATATGTGAAATCTTCCAAAGGATTGGTATATAGCCTTTTGTGATAGTTCTATTAATTAATATGGAGATAGGGTAGGTGAGTACTCTAGCTGCTATTTGCAGAAATTCAGCTGGAAGGAGGTCAGCAGGGGGCGTATATGGTATTAGTTTATGAAGGTGGGAATGGATGAGAGAGGTAGGTAGAGGTTGTAGCTGTAAGACATGAGGTATGCTGGTTTGTGAGAAAGTATTTGAGATGCTGGCTGGTGATAGAGTACTTGCTAGTGATTGGACTATGTCCATAAAGAATCTATTAAAGGAGTTAGCAATTTGGCTGGGAGATTTCTGAGTCAAGTTAGCTGGAGTAGGTGTTTTGGAGTGCCCTGGGTGGAGTAGGCGATTTATACCTGACCAGAATTTTTGTGGTCTTTTATGTTGAGCTTGCTGGAGTTTATGATAGTAGTTTTTTTGTCTTGGAGTATCAATTTCTTTGTGGCATTTCTCAGCTGTCTATAGCTTTCATGATGAGATGGGTTTTTAGTATTTATCCATTTAGACCAGATTATATTTCTTTGAAGTATTTTTTGCCTTGTCTCCTTAGTGAGCCAAGGTGCAGGTTTATTCTTAGTTCTGACAGTCCTAGAGGGGGCATGGTGTTCTAGGATTAGTAGAAATTTATTGTTAAAATAAGAAACAGCGTTGTCAAGCTGTAGGTATTTAAGGGGTGACCAATTACAGGCTTTAAGTTCAGCTTGGAAGTTTGCTGGGTTGAGTTTTTTTTTATTACGGATAGTTCTATAGATTATTTAGTTAGGTATAGTGTTTTTTTTGTCTGGTAATAAAGGTAAGAGAATGATCACTGATATCATCAGGCAGTATGCCTGTTTTATAGGAGAGGGGGTTACTGTTGACTAGTATCCAGTCTAAGATGGCTTGCTTGTTGCTTGGTTTGTGTATTCTGGTGGGTGAGGTAATGGTTTGATTGAAGCCATACAGGTTTATGTGAGAGGTTGGCTGTGGTGAGCTGCAACAGTTCCAGTCAATGTTGAAATCTCCAAGGAGTATGGTTTCTTGTGGGAGGGATGTGGAGAGCCAGTTGAGGACATTTTCAAGAGTATTAATGTTATTTCCTGGTGGGATGTAGGAGCAAATTATATGTAATGATTTGTTGACATTTAGCTGTAGGTTAGAGATTAGGATTTCAGTGTTACTGAAAGAGGGAGGTTGAATATTTAGTGGTGTAACCTGTAATTGAGAGTTATATAGTATTGCTACCCCACCACCCTCTTTATTTAGATAGTCAGATCTCAGGATGTTATAACCAGGTGGGATTATATCATTGTCTTTAGTTATTGGTTTGAGCCATGTTTCTGTGAGACATAGGATATCAAAAGAGTGAATGTGCAGCAGGGCATGAAGTAGGGTTATTTTATTATTTAAGCTATGTATATTAAGGTGGCCTATGAGAAGGGAGTCATTGGCACTAGTGAAGATATGAGACATAATGGGTTGGTCAGAGTGAGGAGCAGAGATAGTATTGTTTGGCCTAGGATTGGGATGAATATCTCTGTGTAGTAATAGGGGTTGTAGAGGGCTATAAAGGTGTTTCAAGAGTTTAGAGAAGATGGAGATTTGTTTTCTAGTGTGAGAATACTTAATATGGGTTATTCTATGAAATTGTGGATGAAGGTAGAAAGATGAGGATGTTATGTCAAAGTGTGTTTGTAAGGTTAGAGGATTAAATAAAGTTGTTTGTTTTCAGGTGGGATGAAATCTTGTAAGGCTAAGATGTTCATAGTAGGTGAGGTAGTGGGATAAAAAGAGGGGTGTAAGAATAGTAAGAGCGAGAAGGCTATAAAAAAGGCAAGGCCTGCTTACAGTAGGCATGGTTGGGACAAAGGGGAGATAGAAGCTGGGAGATATAAGATAGAAAAGAGAGGAGGTAAAATGGTGGAGTTGTTGTAAACAAGTATTTCATTAGAAAAGCTTGCAGGGAACCTGTTGTAAACCTCATTTTAACAAAAAAGGTGCTGATATATATATATATATATATATAGATAGATATAGATATATATAAAATATATATATATATATATAAAATATATATATATATATATATATACATATATATATATATATATATATATATACATATATATATATATATATATATATATATATATATATATATTATACATGCATTATGTAAAATAGGTGAGACTTCGTATTATATCATACAGATTTATGTAAGTTCACTCAATAATGCTTCGTTTAATTGTGGATAATTCTGGATAATTCAGATAATTCTGGATAATTTGGATAATTCAGATAATTCTGAAAAAGAATCTCACAATAAACCAGGCCATCCCCAAGAAACCAAAGTTCAGTATTAGGAGAAATATCAGCTTGAGAGATTGTCCTGAACAAGCCTCCAAAATCTCATCAGATCCACAGGAACATCGGCTCAGAACATACAGTTGTGGATCACCCAAATGTTCCTACTGTAACCTGATGAGCAACAATAACTCCTTCAAATGCCCGAATACAAACACAACATTTTACAGCAAATCATTCACAAACTGCTCCACAAAAAGTGTGATCTACAGAGCGCAATGCACGAGATGCCCCGCTTTTTATGTCGGAAAGACAATAAATAAACTCAAAACCAGGATCGCAAGACACCTCAAGGATATTAAACAGAACAACCCACTGAATGCCCTAGCCAAACATGGAAACCACAAAGTTTTGTATTCCATGTCCTCGAAATTTTACAGTTTGAAGAACTGAAGGGCAAATACAATGACAAACTCGAGAAAAAAGAATTGGATTCATAGGTTCATAGGTTCATAGGTTAGTACTAGGCTAACTGCCCTTGTGAGCCATTGTAAGCCTAGCCAATTATCCCATGTGAGACTCAAACCCTGCACCTTGTGTTTGTAAGGCAAACACCTTAACCATTAGGCCACCCTCCCAACCCGATTGGCAGAACAGGCTCCAGGCCACCAAACCACCTGGACTGAATTTCACAATTTCAATTAACAGCGTGTTGAATCTCCGAAAGATACATCACCATGCCTACTACTAATCCCAGGACATGATGTGAAAATGAATTGAATTTTTTACTTATTTAATTAGTTTGTGTTTCTACTTTTTTTTTCCAGAATACTGGCAGATCTGATGAAGCTCCAAGCAAAAGCGCAGCACCACATGGTGATTACTTCCTGGGCAAAGCATCCTGAGTGTACAGTGAATTTTTGTTAGTATTAGTATTTTTATTTGTGTTTCTGTACCTTACTAGGACTAAAGCTAGACCGTCCACGGTCACTTCCTTATACACAAAATGTCTCTTCAGTGTATTTTGTTTTTCCATGGTTTTCTGGCACGTTTAATCATGTTTTACTTGCAATATTCTAAATGTTGTAGCTATTTAGCCTAACTGCTCATAGTTTCATGTCGTATTGAATACAGTTAAAGTTTTTTGGCAGGCTTTTTAGAAGGGGCAGCTACTTACAGGTTGTTACAGCCATGGGTTTACTAGAATGGAAAGTTTTTTTGGCAGGCTTTTTAGAAGGGGCAGCTATTTGCAAGTTGTTATAGCCTTGCGTTCACTAAACT
Source organism: Protopterus annectens (assembly GCF_019279795.1). NCBI lineage: Eukaryota > Metazoa > Chordata > Ceratodontiformes > Protopteridae > Protopterus > Protopterus annectens. The sequence continues at coordinate 1,434,972,071 of NC_056729.1, read as the reverse complement.
AAATTAATATAACTAATAGCCTCATTACGTTCATACAGTTACACTTTATAATGAGAATAATTTTGTATAATTTTTACATCTTTCTATTCACGGTAATTTTCTGAGGCTCCCACGGTTCTCATTGACCCCTAACCTCCCAGCCTCTAGCTAAACTCGATTTGTGAATGGGAACTTCCCTCCCACCCTTAATAATCTCAATAATCTGCAGATCCAGGGATTCAATATTGTGAATATTGTGTCTTTACTGTGGTTTTATTTCTATTCTGATCTAACTTAACTTACCAATCTAACTTGATTCCCAAGCTGTTCACCAGCCATTTTCCAGGCCCACAGGCAAAAGCTGAACTGCCGCAACAGCACAGTTGCATTAATAATGCATTAATAATTAATTTTTTCCTAGGCTGAAATAACCACTTGACCTGCTTACTGAGGGACATTGACAGCTTGCCATGGCTTCCTTAGGACGGCAAACCTGGAGTCTAGGTCGGTATGAAAAATCACCACCCTAGGCATGGAGAAATAGCAACATACAATGGATATTTAAATTAAAGAAAATTAACAGTTAGATCCTCATAATGTTTCAAACCCACACAAGTGACATGCATTGTTTCGTATTTTTTGAAATGTTTTGATAGGATTGAAATGCGGGAATAAATAAATAAATATATAAAAAAGGTTTTCTCATGCTCCATTGAAGATTCAAGTGCTTATTGCGTTTTGAACACAGATACGAGGGCGGAGTGGCATGAATCTGGCAGAGGAACCACGAAAACACGATTGCAGTATTATTTATTGTAAATTGTTTCGTATGTTTTTGTGACGGTTATTTATTATTCCCAATTACTGTTTTTTCTGCAGCTTCCATTGGTTTTCAATTGGGAAAGAAAGACTAAGACTGATATATTTATGGTTGTTTTCCATCTTAAAACTTCAGTACAGTGCATGTGTATATTCTATGAGTGTAAATTCTATGAGTATCTTTAACTGTTAATTTGCTTCAGACTCATATTACTTTATTCTATTTTGTTACATATTGCTTTATTTACGCTCACTTAACCTAATGCATATCTTGAAACCAAACTATACGGAGTTTAAAAAAATTAAAGTAAACAATTACAATTCCCACTAGCATAGACTATTACAATTACAATCATTACAGGCATTATAGGCTTAACCATGCCTTGCGGCCCAAGCCCTCCAATCCAATGTCCCCACTCAGGGCCCGCCAAACACTGTAAACCAACCACAAACAGGACCTCCAAGCTTGGCCAACTGGCCTCTAGCTTAGGAACTTAACCAATAGAACATCAATTACGTCCACCATCAGTTTTAGCCAATCAGCCTTTTCCTTTCCAGTACAGGCATAACCATACCTTGCTGCATGGCTCCTCCAATCCAACAGCCCTGCTCGGAGCCCGCCAACCCCAAAATCCAACCACAGACAGGACTTCCAAGCTCTGCCCATTAACCACTCGCATAGGTACTCAACCAGTGGTTTATTACACCTGCCATCATAATAGCCAATCAATCCCGGCCTTGAAAAATACACCCCGACCAATCCCAACCACATTTTTCGGTACACAGGATTGGATCTGTATTTTACGACGGAGCACCAATTGATAGACAGCATAGTTAACTTTCTTCCAATCACAGCAGGCCTGTTTTCCGGCACTACATTCACCCTCAATATTGTTTCATGGATCTATAACAATACTCTTTAGCCGCCCAACCTCCAATCAGAACAAGATTATGTTTAAACGTAGTTCTACAATGCTATGGGCACTGCGAATCTTAAAGTTAAAGTGTAAAATAAAGGACATTTATAAATTAAATTAAATTAAATTAAATACACCCCTAGTTCAATGAAAAGAACATTACCTGTCTATCATTTTTGCTATTTTTGTTTTCACGTCTCTTACCATAGATCCTTACTGTTTTTCTTTTTAGTAAAATGAGGTTTATAACAGGGAGCCTGCAAGCATTATTGAGTGAACTTGCATAAATATGTATGATATAATACGGAGTTTGACCCATTTTACATAATACATGTTCAATTTATATATATATATATATATATATATATATATATATATATATATATATATATATATCAGAATCTTTTTTGTTAAAACGAGGTTTAAAACAGGGTCCCTGCAAGCTTTTCTAATGAAATACTTGTTTAATGGAATATATTAACAGAGTTGACATTTACTCGCACGATGTAATATGGGACTGCATTAAGATATTTTAGGATACCCTAAGGGCAAATTACCAAACACATGAGATTTCATCCTACTGTACGTGAATTCACTGTTTTTTAAATTACTACTTTACCAATTTTATTTCATTAAAAGTGCTCATCTGCCACGGACTTAATTTGTCAAGGTTCTTTATTACGGCTTGGAATATATATTTCTGTGTTTTATTTTAAGTTTGTTCTGACGTGCATGACTTCAGTGTACGGTTTAACTCAGATTTATTTTATTTCATCCAGGTCCCTATTACGTGTATTTTGTCAGTTTTACATTCCGACTCCCTTATAGGAGTAATATACACAGGGACCCCAAGCCATCGCTAACCAGGACTAAACATGACTTCAATACTGGATAACAGCCTAATAACTCCCACAATGGACATCACCCTTAATGCAAATATAAAGATGGAACAAGACTGCTCTAGGGAAATTGAAAACAGTCTAAAATACTTCAAAAGCCTTGAAATAGAAGAATTATATTTCAAAAAATGCCTGGAAATTGAGATAATTCCCAAAGTCTTAAAAATCTTCAAGAAAATGAATGCCAGAAAGGCCGATGAAGAAATCCACTATGAATGGCAAAAAATACTGAACAACGCCAGCCAGAAGCTTATGCAACTGCTACTGAAGCACAACCAGAAACTGCAAAATCAACAAATATCCATCCTAAAAGAACTCGAGACTCAACTAAACACCATTAACTCCTTCCACCTCCATGATATGTTTAACAGAGTAAAATCTTTTAAAAACAGACTGAGCCTTAAGAAACAAAACAAAATCAAAAGAGATCTGAAACAAGAAACAAGGCATATTCATCATCTTTTTACTCCAAAAATGACAACCCACACAGATCATCTTCAACAGGATACTGAACCAACAAACTCAATAAATGACATGAATACCACAGAAGGGGACAGCAACATTCCAGGTGATCTTGATTCACCAAATGAACAACAATCTCCGTTTTTTCAGGAGGGACCAATGACACCGAGACTAGACCCAATAACAGACTCTCACTGCCATTCCACCCCAGTCCCACTGGACTCCCCTCGTACTCCACCGAGTCTGCACAAGAGAGACTTTTACGACCAGAGACCGTTACAGCTCACACATCAAAAAGACAGGAGCTGGAGGGGAATGAGAGACCTGAAACATTTTTGGAACCCACCGATGAATCTCCCGGACAAAAGGACACACAGAAACCACCAACAAGGAACAAAATTTGGAACCACTCCAAAAAAGAACTAGCTAACGCCAAAATAAGAGTACTAGTAAAAGGTCTGACTTTTGTCCCAGCTAGAAGAAGCGACATTGCACAAATCATAATTGATCAAAAACTTTTCATAAGAAAGATCAATTTAAAAATATTTATTTCAGATATACAAAAACCAAACCAATGTAAAGAACCCTGGAAAAAACTAAGCAACTTCTGCGCCCCGCCACATCCCAAAACTACAGCCTTTGAATCCAAATGCGAAGCAGACATCAGAAAAATACTAAAAATGCCTCCCAAAAATTATGTTTCACTTTACTACCGGAATAATCTATTGCTTTGAAAAACCTCTGCGGTGACTCAACAAGAAGAGTCATGAAAGCAGATAAAGGCAGGGGGATCCTTGTAACTGACACCATAAGCTACAACACAAAAATCGAACAACTGCTTAGTAACAACACCTTCTATGAAGACTGTGATCTTTATCAAGTAAGGGCAGCATAAGAAAACATTTTACTGGAATTCCAAGACATGCATAATGAAGGATTAATCAGCGACAGAGTCCTAGAATTCATCACGACAACTGACCCCAGGATTCCTCATTTTTCGGTATCCCAAAGCCACACAAAAATATCCAGGACCCCCATACTGCCCAGTTATTGCAAGCAGTGGTAGCATCACCAAGACCCTCTCCATTTTCCTTGAGGTCATGGTCAGACCGTTGGCTGAAAGCAACCAGTCATTCCTGTTGGACACCGGGGACTTATTAAAGAAGATCAGAAACATCATGATCAACAAGGAAGCCTTTCTAGTTACAATCGATGTGGAAGCACTGTATACAGTACTACCACATGATTATTGTGTCAAAGCAGTCAAAGAATCACTAACCACTCACTTCAACGGTTCCACTGTCCCCAAGGAAATCACAGGAAGGCTTTTAAAAGTATTACTGGAAAACAACTATTTCAAATTCAATAAGAATTACTACAAAAAGAAGGGCATCGCCATGGGAGAAGCTATGGCACCCAGTTTGGCCAATACAGCCTTGGGGAAATGGGAGACGGAACACGTTTACAACTTAGAGTTCTTCAACTATATGGCTTGCTATTTCAGATATATTGATGACATACTTATTATTTGGAATGGCACAGAAAATGAACTGCTGAAATTCTATGACCATATAAACAATTCCATGGAATTTCTGAAATTCACAAACACGGATGACAAAAATAAAGCAGTGTTCCTAGACCTGACCATCACAAAAAATGGAGACCAACTTTCCAATAACCTTTACAGAAAGCCTACCAGAGTAAACTTGCTACTCCACCAGCAGAGTATGCACTCATTGATCACAAAAAAGAATGTGATTAAATCTCAGGGTATCAGAATGGCCAGGGTGTCAAAAAAAAAAACTGACTTCACTAAAAATCTTTTGGATCTAGAGAGTGATTTTCTGGCAAGGGGATACAGCTATCAGTTTATCCACAATATACTTGAACCGATAAAAGAAACCAAACTAAAGGACACAAATTTTCCCCCAGACAACAGAAAAAGGAAAACCCAACAAAACTCAAAAAACCAATACGACCTATCAATGACGCTCTCCTTCTCCATGGACTGCTACGAAATCACAAAGGCAATAAGAGAAAACTGGATAATTCTGAAAAAGAATCCCACAATAAACCAGGCCATCCCCAAGAAACCAAAGTTCAATATAAGGAGAAATATCAGCTTGAGAGATTGTCTCGAACAAGCCTCCAAATTCTCATCAGATCCATAGGAACTTTGGCTCAGAACATACAGTTGCGGACCGCCCAAATGTTCCTACTGTAACCTGATAAGCAACATTAACTTCTTCAAATGCCCGAATACAAACACAACATTTTACAGCAAATCATTTATAAACTGCTCCACCAAAAGTGTAATCTACAGAGCACAATGCACAAGATGCCCCACTTTTTATGTAGGAAAGACAATAAATAAAAACTCAAAACCAGGATCGCAAGACATCTCACGGACATTAAACAGAACAACCCACTGAATGCCCTAGCCAAACATGGAAGCCACAAACCAGGACACACGAGTTTTGTATTCCATGTCCTTAAATTTTACAGTTTGAAGAACTGCAGGGCAACTACAATGACAAACTCGAGAAAAAAGAATTGGATTGGCAGATCAGGCTCCAGGCCAACAAACCACCTGGATTGAATTCCACAATTTCAATTAACAGTGTGTTGAATCTCTGAACAATACATCACCATGCCTACTACTAATCCTGAGACATAATGTGAACTTGAATTGAATTTTCTACTTATTTAATTAGTATGTGTTTCTACTTTTTTTTTTTTCCAGAATACTGGCAGATCTGATGAAGCTCCAAGCAAAAGCGCAGCACCACATGGTGATTACCTCCTGGGCAAAGCATCCCGAGAGTGTAGTGAATTTTTATTAGTATAAGTATTTTTTTTTTTTTCTGTACCTTACTAGGACTAAAGCTAGACCGTCCACGGTCACTTCATTATACACAAAACTTCTCTTCAATGTATTTTGTTTTTTCATGGTTTTCTGGCACGTTTAATCATGTTTTAGTTATTCAACATTTTTAGTTATTTATGGTTTTCTGTCATTTTTTGCAATATTCTAAATGTTGTAACTATTTAGCCTAATTGCTCGTAATTTCATGTTGTATTGAATACAGTTAAAGTTTTTTGGCAGGCTTTTTAGAAGGGGCAGCTATTTGCAGGTTGTTACAGCCTTGCATTTACTAAACTAAATTAATATAACTAATAGCCTCATTACGTTCATACAGTTACACTTTATAATGAGAAAAATTTTGTATAATTTTACATCTTTCTAATCTCTGTAATTTTCTGAGGCTCCCATGGTTCTCATTGACCCCTAACCTCCCAGCCTCTAGCTAAACTCGATTTGCAAATGGGGACTTCCCTCCCACCCTTATAATCTGAATAATCTGCAGATCCTGGGATTCGATATTGCGAATATTGTGTCTTTACTGTGGTTCTATTTCTATTTTGATCTAACTTAACTTACCAATATAACTTGATTCCCAAGCTTTTCAGCAGCCATTTTCCAGGCCCACAGGCAAAAGCTGACCTGCCACAACAGCACAGTTGCATTAATAATGCATTAATAATTAATTTTTTCCTAGGCTGAAATAACCACTTGACCTGCTCACCGAGGGACATTGATGGCTTGCCACGTCTTCCTTAGGACAGCAAACCTGGAGTCTGGGTCAGTATGAAAAATCACCACCCTAGGCACGGAGAAATAGCAACATACCATGGATATTTAAATTAAAAAAAATTAACAGTTAGATCCTCATAATGTTTCAAACCCACACAAGTGACATGCATTGTTTTGTATTTTTTGAAAAATTTTGATATGATTGAAATGTGGGAATAAATAAATAAATAAATATATAAAAAAGGTTTTCTCATGCTCCATTGAAGATTCAAGTGCTTATCACATTTTGAATACAGACATGAGGGCGGAGTGGCATGAATCTGGCAGAGGAACCACAAGAGCACGATTGCAGTATTATTTATTGTAAATTGTTTTGTATGTTTTTGTGACGCTTATTTATTATTCCCAATTGCTGTTTTTTCTGCAGCTTCTTACGGTTTTCAATTGGGAAAGAAAGACTAAGATTGATATATTTATGCTTGTTTTCCCATCTTTAAACTTCAGTACAGTGCATGTGTATATTCTTTTTTGTTGTATCTTTCGGCTTATCCCGGTTAGGGGTCTCCACAGCGGAACTCTGGATCGCTAATGTTTGGTAGTGGATTTTTACGTGCCGAGTTACCAGCCCTGATGCACAACCTTCAATGAAGGCACACCCATTCACGCATGCCTCCACACAGAAGACGCTCTAGCTGAGAATCGAACGTGACAACGTCTTGCTGTGAGGTGACAAAATACCACAGCACCAATATTCTATGAGTGTAAATTCTGAGTATCTTTAACTGTTTATTTGCTTCAAACTCATATTGCTTTACTGTATTTTGTTACATATTGCTTTATTTATGCTCACTTAACCTAATGCATATCTTGTAACCAAACTATATGGATTTTAAAAAAATTAAAGTAAACAGCTACAATTCCCACTAGCATAGACCATTATAATTACAATCATTATGGGCATTACAGGCTTAACCACGCCTTGCAGCTCAAGTCCTCAAATCCGATATCCCCACTCAGAGCCTGCCAAACACCGTAAACCAACCACAGGACCTCAAAGCTCGCCCCACTGGCCGCTAGCTTAGGAATTTAACCAATAGAACATCAATTATGTCCACCATCGGTCTTAGCCAATCAGCCCCTTCCTTTCCAGTACAGGCATAACCACACCTTGCGGCACGGGGAGCCCGCCAACCCCAAAATCCAACCAATGGCAGGACTTCCAAGCTCGGCCCATTAGCCACTCGCATAGGTACTCAACCAGTGGTTTATTACACCTGCTATCATAATAGCCAATCAATCCCAGGCTTGAAAAATACACCCCGACCAATCCCAACCACATTTTTCTGTACACAGGATTGGATCTGTATTTTACAACGGAGCACCAATTGATAGTCAGCATAGCTAACTTTCTTCCAGTCATAGCAGGCCTATTTTCCATCACTACATTCACCCTGAAAATTATTTCACAGACCTATAACAATACTCTTTAACGCCCCAACCTCCAATCAGAACCAGATTATGTTTGAACGTAGTTCCACAATTCTATGGGCACCGCAAATCTTAAAGTGTAAAATAAACGACATTTATAAATTAAATTAAATAAAATAAAATACACCCCTAGTTTAAGGAAAAGAACATTACCTATATATCATTTTTCCTATTTTTGTTTTCTTGTCCTTTCACGTCTCTTACCATAGATCCTTACTGTTTTTCTTTTTAGTAAAATGAGGTTTATAACAGGGAGCCTGCAAGCATTATTGAGTGAACTTGCATAAATATGTATGATATAATACGGAGTCTCACCCATTTTACATAATACATGTATAATTTATATATATATATATATATATATATATATATATATATATATATATATATATATATATATATATATATATATATATATATCAGCACCTTTTTTGTTAAAACGAGGTTTAAAACAGGGTACCTGCAAGCTTTTCTAATGAAATACTTGTTTAATGGAATATATTAACAGAGTTGACATTAACTCGCACAATGTAATACGGGACTGCATTAAGATATTTTAGGATACCCTAAGGGCAAATTACCAAACACACGAGACTTCATCCTACTGTACATAAATACGCTGTTTATTAAATGACTAGTGTACCAATTTTATTTCATTAAAAGTGCTCATCTGCCACGGACTTAATTTGTCAAGGTTCTTTATTCCGGCTTGGAATATATATTTCTGTGTTTCATTTTAAGTGTTTGAAAGAAGAGGAGACTGTATGTGTGAGATTGAGAGAAAGAGAGAGTGAGAGTGGTCTTGCATAGCTCTGAACTGTCTGGATTTTTGATGAATACCAGATTTTTGCCTCACATTTTTAATGTGTTCCTCATAAAATCTGTGGTTTTCTGAAGTTTTATGAGAAATCAGTGTGGAGTGAATTCATTAAATAATGACAGGCAATTGAGTTTCAGGCTTTATATCTTTCAGAAAATGCACTGTAATACAAAACCTTTTATTCCAGCAACTTTCTAAGTGTATAAGAGCAATATTTAAAATTTGTCCTTATTTTTGGAGCTTTGCTCCAGCCCCCCATTATTTTTGGCTTTGTCCAGAATTTTTTGTACTAAGAGCTTGAGAGTTATGCTTGTGTGAGTGAATGTGAGTATGAAACCAGAGGAGACTGTGTGTATATGTGCAGTATGTGTGTCTGAAAGTAGAAGAGATTGTGTAAGAGAGACAGAGAGAGAGAATGGGCTGCCTGTAAAATTGTTGTATTTTACTTATTTATTTTTTAAGTACTATATTATTTTTTATATATTTTTGATATAAAATATTTCCTCCAACACCATTAATATACGGTACAGAAAGTTTGAAACATCAGGCAGAGGAACTATTTTACAAAAAAAAAAAAAAAAAAATATATATATATATATATATATATATATATATATATACATTAAAAAATAAGTAAGTAAAACACAGCAATTTTAGAGAGCCCATTCTCTAAGCGCAATGATGCCTGACACGGTGTGCGCTAATGTGTAATTAACACCCTTCCAGGGGTGTAGAGGCCCTCTGCCTGCGACGTCAGGCCAGGTGTGTGTGTGTGTGTGTGTGTGTGTGTGTGTGTGTGTGTGTGTGTGTGTGTCTGCACTGTTGTGGCAGGACAGGTAGTTTACATCCTTCTAAGCTGGGAATTGCTGATTAAAGGCCCAGTGTCTGCTATTCTAAACATGTATTAGTTCTGGCTTAAGCACTTGGGCTTCAGGCCAGTTATTCTACATTAAGAAGGTTTGTGGTCTGCACTCTTGTGAGAGGAGAGGCTGGATTCTGCCCTTCTGAGCTGGAAATTTCTGGTCACAGGCTTATTGTGACTGCTTATTTGAACTGTTTCTTTCTGAAATTGGTGCACTTTGTTGCTGTAGCATAGAACAGATTCAGGCCTGCTGAATCTAGCTTTGTTTGTATAACATGAGGCATTGATCCAGGCCATCTTTTTTGGAGAAGGTTCCCCTGCATCCTAGTAAGCAGGGGTGTGCAGTTAGAACTTGTCTGATTGAAGACTGCTGGAACAGGGCTCAGTTTTGAGCTTTTTTCTGGTTAATTGGGTAACTTGTTTAAATCAATTGTTTGTTTTCTATTGTTTTATATATATATATATATATATATATATATATATATATATATATATATATATATATATATATAGATATATATATATAATTGCACTTTATTCATCTGCTTTTACTGTATTTGTGTTTCTTCCTACTTTATTACTGGGGGCATTGACTACAACTCTGATCTGTGATATATAACAATAATTATCCTTTTCCTGTGCTTTTAAACTGTTTTTTTGAGTGTATCTGCTTTATTTTCTGGAAAAAAAAAATATATATATATATATATATATATATATATATATATATATATATATATATATATATATATATATATATACTTGTTTCCCGCCTTTCTAAGCTAGTATAGTCCAGTTTTCAGGTTAGTGCTGAATTCAGGGCTGTGTTACAAATTTCTGTGTTTGCCCATATCTTACTTGTATAGAAGGAAGTTTCTCTGTTCACCTGTGAGAGAGGGGCGCTTTCAGCAGCCTATTTGTCACTGGAGGAGTGGTTGCAGCCCAGAAATTAGCAGTTTATTGGCCATTTTGGGCTAATTTCTATCTCTTTCATTTCCCTGCTATAAATACCATATTTGCCCACTTTTGTGCACCGGGCAGCACCGGTTAGCAAGGGTAAAAGTATTCCCGGCTCCACAAAGTCTCCTCTTCGAATTTTCCCTTGGAACTAGACAAACTTTCAACTTAAGCACAAGCCATTCATTTCTCAGCTCGGCACTTGCTCAAAACTTATAGCAAGCACTTATAAACCCTAGCACTAGACCTTCCTGTGCTGTACAGAAGGACATGGCTCTCTAATCGACCTTACCAGCCATCCAGTAAAACAGTTCACTGTACCTATCCAGGCATGTCCAAAGGGCAGTTTCAAGTGTAGTCTCCAGTCCAACTGGTGAATCTAGGCATTTTGGGGCAATGTTACAACTGTGTCATGTACACAGACAACCCTCTCCTCCTACAACCAAACACTAATACATGTGAGAGATGCAGTTATACAGCCAAACTAGAGGCTAAGCTCTCTTAACCCAAGACTGGATCAGACAGTCAAGAGGACAAGGGAAATACTTGCATCACACCACCAGTCTTACATAGACCCATTAAACCAGCACAGGCAAAAAACACACAAATACATGAAAACATACTCTGAGGCTCTAAAGAAAAATCTGCAAAACCAACAGAGACCTCCAAAGCAAACATCCAAGCAACCTCCACCCCCTAACACAAACCATGAAATACATACTTCACAAAACCAGTGTGCCATGCAATCACAGCCCTTAAGGCAAAATAACATACCCAACATACTAGTAGTAGGTAACACTATAGTCAGGCAAACTGATGTCCCACTCACTAGGCTGAATAAGGAGAAGGTTACTGTTAGCTGCCTGTCGGGTGCCAGGATCCACCACATAACACAAGCACTCACGTCACTCCAGAACAAGTACAAATATGACTCTGTTATTGTCCATGTTGGTGTGAATGACCTGAGCCGTACCTCCCTGGACTACATGAAAAGAGGCATGGAAGAGCTCTCTGATCATGTAGCCCAGGCCGGTATGACCCTGACCAGCATCCTGCCCTCACCAAGAATGATACCACGGTATAAAGAAAAAATTCTCGATTTCAACAATTGGCTAAGTTTCTGGTGCCATTCAAAGGGGATCCAGTGTCTGTCCACCTGGGATGACATGCTCGACAAGCCACGCTGCTTCGCTAGAGATGGCTTGCACCTGTTGCCCTTAGGCTTTCGAATACTTGCCAAGGCTCTTTCCACCACCATAGTGCCCCCATAGAGCAAGGCTCAAAAGACAAACCCACTGAGGGTAATGCTACTCAATGCCAAAAGTCTAAACCTCAAAATGCACGCACTCGTGGCACTCCTCAGTATGGAGAAAATTGATGTATGTGCAGTAACAGAAACATGGTTTGAGGCTTCAGAGAGCACCCCAGCACTACCAGGCTACAACTCATACCATACATTTCTGCCACAGAACACAAACCGAAATACAAAAGGCGGGGGAGTATCCATATTCATCAAGGATACCCACACTTCCAGGTTAGTGGCACAGCACGATGCTTCAGAGATCATCCACATGCAACTAACAATGGGCAAAACTGCAATTCAAATTGTAGCTTGCTACAGATCACCCACCATGTCCCAGGACCCCCATTCTGCATTTCTGGAAACACTGGGAAACATAAAGGTCCTACCAAACACTCTAATATTGGGTGATTTCAATTACCCAAACATTAACTGGGAGAACTACTCAAGTACTAACTCCCTTGCCCAACTTTTTCCTAGAATTTATAAACTCAAACACCCTGGTTCAACTGGTCAACACTCCCAGCAGAGGTGACAACATATTGGACCTGGTCATCAACAACATGGGCGACCAGTGTTCCACACCAGAGGTCAACCCCTCGCTGGTTAGATCTGACCATAAACAAATAATTTTGGATATCCATATTCCGCCCCCGCCCCCGGACAAGAAAGCCACCATGAAAAACTTTTCAAAAGCAAACTGCACATTACTTAAGACTGAGGTGGAAAGTTTCAAAGCCCCCCCCATGGTGAAGGATAACACTGTCCAAGCTGCAAAATCCTTTACTAATGCTACAAGAATGCATGGATCATGCCATCCCAAGCAAAACCAAGACACACTCCTCCAAGAAAAGGAAACCAGTCTGGTGGACTCCTGCCATAAACAAGCTATACAATAGGAGGTGGAAACTAGTACAGAAAAGAGTAAAATCCCAGAAGGGAAGACATCCCTGATCAGTATCAGCAAGAACCTACGATCCCTCATAAAATCATCCAAGGCGAGCTTTGAAAGAAAAATTGCCAAGGACTCTAAAGATAACCACAAGGCATTCTTTAGCTATGTTAAGAATCTAAGTGGCAATGCTCAGATCTGCTCAGAGTTGGTGCAGAATGGCACAAAATACACTAAACCAACTGATATCGCCAACATCCTGGCAGACAGGTTCAGAGCAAACTTCACCCTCCTCTCACCCCCAAAAGGGCCCATAACCATACCAGAAGAATGTAGAATCCCTGAAATCACAGATACTCAGGTTAAAACAGCCCTCTCCAAAGCCAAAAACTCAGCAACAATGGGACCGGATGGTGTCCTAGGCTGCGCCCTACACGAGCTCAAAGATGAACTAACCCCTCACCTAAACACACTGTTCAAACTCAGCCTCTCCACAGGCTATATAGCCATAGAGTGGCGCACAGCAATGGTTATTCTGCTCCACAAAGGTGGAGCCACAACAGACCCCAGGAACTATTGCCCTATAAGCCTGACTAGCTTGGTCTGCAAAGCTATGGAGAGCATCATCATGGAACTCATTAACAGAGACACTGGGAACCTCCAAACACTGGACTCTACCCAGTTTGGCTTTGTTAAGGGCAGATCATGCCTCCTAAACCTGGTGGACTTCTTTGAGACAGTTACCAAGGCTATAGACAAGGGAAAGGTGGTACACACAGCCTGCCTAGACCTCGCTAAGGCTTTAGACACCATTCCCCATTCTGGTATTATAGACAAGCTCACCAGCCTGAACATAAACCCCTACGTCACAAGATGGGTTGCCAACTGGCTCACAGACAGAACCCACATGGTGACAGTTGCAGGAGCTAGGTCTGTCTCTAAACCGGTTACAAGTGATGTTCCTCAGGGCTCAGTCCTAGAATCCCTCCTGTTCGGCATATACTTCTCAGAGGAGCAGGCAAGCACAGGAGGACTATGGTTGACCAAGTTCGCAGATGACTGCAAACTAGGGGCTATAATTGACTCTCCAGCTGACACAGACATCCTCCAAAAGGGTCTCATCTCACCTTTGATAATTACATTGCCAAAGTGGTTAGAAAATCCTTCTACGTGACCCACCTAATCACAAAAGGGTTTGCATCCAAACCAAAAGAGGTCATTGTGCCCTTCTACTCATCACTCATCAGACCTATCTTAGAGTACAATGCCCCATTTGGGATGTACCTTAAAAGACACCTGCAACAGCTGGAAAGACCACAGAAGTACCTCATCAAGAGGATCAATGGCCTCAAACAGATGTCCTATGCAGTGCGACTGAAGAAACTCCAGTTGTACTCGGTTGCATACTGCCTACTCAGAGGTGATCTCTGCCTGACATTCAAGGCCATGTCCAACCCAGAATTGATGGACATGCTCCACCTAAAGAAAACCTTATCCCCTCAAGCCACACGCTGTAGGGATCTAAACCTCACCACAACAATAAATAGGGCATGCTGGCAGGATAGATTCCTGTCCCAGAGACTTCCCATGCTTTGGAACAAGATCCCAATCTACATTAGGCAGAGCTCCTTGCTAACACTCTTCAAAAGAAACCTTGATGAGTGGATGGGAAACAGAAAGTTTACCTCTGGGATCACTTCAGTGGCTCTGCTGGACAGAGGCACACGGAACTAATTTAAGGGGACGGCGAAAGCCAACACATTCTGGCTAGGCTTATAAATGCCTTCGGGCAAATAGCCTAGTACCCACTTATGAACCTATATATATATATATATATATATATATATATATATATATATATATATATATATGTGTGTGTGTGTGTGTGTGTGTGTGTGTATGTATATATATATATGGAGTCCATACATTTGGTCGAATTACACTTAATCAAAAATGATACCAGGCATTGCACTTCACTGAAAGTTCACTTGACTGAAAGCTCACTTGGTCGAAGTTCATTTGGTCAAAAATGGAATATAGCCCCTGCTCCACTGTAGTGCAACCCTGGAGTGAGAATAATAAATAAGGGGGGGTGTGGGGGGCACAGCCCCCCACATAATTTTAATGTATTCACTGTTATAAGATATATCTTTAGTAAAAACTATTGGCATAATGTGGAGGGCTATGCCCCCCCACACCCCCCAAAACCGAGACTCACTCCTCCAAGAAAAGGAAACCAGTCTGGTGGACCCCTGCCATAAACAAGCTATACAATAAAAGGAGGAAATTACTACAGAAAAGAGTAAAATCCCAGGAAGGGAAGACATCCCTGATCAGTATCAGCAAGAAACTACGTTCCCTCATAAAATCATCCAAGGCTAGCTTCGAAAGAAAAATTGCCATGGACTGCAAAGATAACCACAAGGCATTCTTTAGCTATGTCAAGAATCTAAGTGGCAATTCTCAGATCTGCTCGGAACCGACCAGTATAGTCAACATCCTGGCAGACAGATTCATTGCAAACTTCTCCCCCCCTCTCACCCCCAAAAGGGCCAATAACTATACCAGAAGAATGCAGTGCCCCTGAAATCACAGACACTCAGGTTAAAACAGCCCTCTCCAAAGCCAAAAACACAGCATCAATGGAACCAGATGGTGTCCCAGGCTGCGTCCTACATGAGCTCAAAGATGAACTAACCCCTCACCTATACACATTGTTTAAACTCAGCGTCTCCACAGGCTACGTGCCCACAGAGTGGCGCACAGCAACGGTTATTCTGCTCCACAAAGGTGGAGCCACAACAGAAGCCTGGGAACTATCACCCTATAAGCCTGACTAGTTTGGTCTGCAAAGCTATGGAGTGCATCATCATGGATCTCATTAACAGAGACATAGAAAACCTCCAAACACTGGACCCTACCCTGTTAGGCTTTATTAAGGGCAGATCATGCCTCCTAAACCTGGTGGACTTCTTTGAGACAGTTATCAAGGCTATAGAAGAGGAAAAGGTGGTCCACACATCCTACATAGACCTCACAAAGGCCTTCAATACCATTCCCCACTCAGGTATTATAGACAAGCTCACCAGCCTGAACATAACTCCCTACATCATGAGATGGGTTGCCAACTGGCTCATAGACAGAACCCACATGGTATGAGTTGCGGGAGCTAGGTCTGACTCTAAACCGGTTACAATTAATAAACCCCTACATCACAAGATGGGTTGCCAACTGGCTCATGGACAGAACCCACATGGTGACAGTTGCAGGAGCTAGGTCTGTCTCTAAACCGGTTACAAGTGGTGTTCCCCAGGACTCAGTCCTAGAATCCCTCCTGTTCGGCATATACTTCTCAGAGGAGCAGGCAAGCACAGGAGGACTATGGCTGACCAAGTTCGCAGACGACTGCAAACTAGGGGCTATAATTGACTCTCTAACTAACACACATCCTCCAAAAGGGTCTCACTGAGACAGATACCTGGTGTCAAAACCATGGCCTCAAGCTAAATGCCAAAAAGTGCATAGACATCCCCTTTAGAAAAAACAAAGTACCCACAAACTACCACATAGGTGGTAGCCCCCTAAATATGGAAGACATAATAAGGAATCTGGGGACCCAAGTAGATAGTAACCTCTCCTTTGAGAATCACATTGCCAAAGTGGTTAGAAAATCCTTCTATGTGGCTCACCTAATCATAAAAGGGTTTGCATCCAGATTGAAAGAGGTCATTGGGCCCCTCTTTGCATCACTCATCAGACCCATCATAGAGTACAATGCACCATTTGGGATGTACCTTACAAGACACCTGCAACAACTGGAAAGACCACAGAAGTACCTCACCAAGAGGATCACTGGTCTCAAGCAGATGTCCTATGCAGCTTGACTGAAGAAACTCCAGCTGTACTCGGTTGCATACCGCTTACTCAGTGGTGATCTCTGCCTAACATACAAGGCCATGTCCAACCCAGAATTGATGGACATGCTCCACCTAAAAAAAAACATATCCCCTCGAGCCACATGCTCCAGGGATCTAAACCTCACCACAACAATAAATAAGACATGCTGGAGGGATAGATTCCTATCCCAGAGACTTTCCATGCTCTCGAACAAGATTCCAATTTACATTAGGCAGAGCTCCTCGCTAACCCTCTTTAAGAGAAACCTTGAGGAGTGGATGGGAAACAAAATGTTTACCCCAGGTATCACTTCAATGTCTCTGCTGAACAGAGGCACAGGGAACTAATCTAAGGGGGCGGCGAAAGCCAACACATTCCAGCTAGGCTTCGAGAAGATAGCCTAGTACCTACCTATGAACCTATATACATATATATATATATATATATATATATATATATATATATATATATATATATATATATACACACACATACGTATATATATATATATATATATATATATATATATATATATGTGTGTGTGTGTGTGTGTGTGTCTATATATATATATATATATATATATATATATATATAGATAGATAGATATATAGACACCATACCCACCTATGTCAAGCAAAGTTCTTCATTAGCACTCTTCAAGAAAAATCTTGATGAGTGGATGGTCTCTGCTCAACAGTGGCATAGGAAAATAACTTTCTTGGGTGGCGTACACCAGGGAACCTTGTTGGCTAGGCTTATGTAGGTCCTTGGATGACTGATAGCCTAGTACCGACCTATGAACCTATATATATGTGTATAGATAGATTAGATATAGATATGTAGATATATATCAGCTGTCATTAGGCCAAACATTGAATATGAAACCTTGATGAGTGGATGGGAGATCGTAGGTTTACCCCGGGGGTCACCTCTGTGTCACTATTAGACAGGGGCACAGTAAACTAATTCATTTATGTAAGGGGATTTTCACTGTGTCACTACTAGACAGAGGCACATTATTCTAATTCTATTCGGTACCACTACATGGGGTGGTGAAAGCTAGGCTTACAAATGCCCCAGGGCAGATAGCCTAGTACTTAACTATGAACTATGAACTATATAATGCTCCTTTCAGTTGATACTACTGGAACAAACAGAACTCTTTCTCATTTAAAAAAATCATAAAAAATATGTAGACCATCTCAAAGCCTTGTCCCTCTTCTCAGTACTATAGAGTTTACTAAGAGTTGACCTCTACCTCACATTTAACAGACCCTGTCCTGTCACATGTATCACACATTTGTTAAGTCCAATGGTAGCATAAACACTCGATCAAAGGATATCATTCTCTTCTGCAACATAAAGTTTTAGAGATAAACATGTGTCACAGAGAATTCTGCTCTACATAAAGCAAACTACCTTTCTTACTTTATTCAGATGAATTTTGGATGACTGGATGGGAAACTATAAACTCACCCCCCAGCTTACCACCCATGTCCCTTATGGAAAGGGGCAACAAGTTAATATCCCAAAATATCCTTGTTCTGCCCACGTATAGGTTATTCATACAGAAAAATATAAGGGTTAAAAACTTCCATGGGAATGTAAGGCTAGGTTTGTTCCAGTCTTCACAGATCAATAACCTAGTAGGTATGTATGCTCCAGTGAACCTATGATCCTTATCAACTAAATCCAAATATAGTGGCACAGAAAATTCAGAATGTCATGCTTCAGGCTCTTCTGCTTAACCTGTGTCTGTATGTGTTGTGGCATCAGCACTACTTTAAATAGTTGACCTCAGGTGATAACATTTTTTGTGGCAACCATGCTTGAAACCTGATTTGTATCATGATACTTGCTAAGTTTTGTTATACTAAGTTTTTGTGTCATTCATATCCATAACTTTAGTCTTCTTGGCCATATGGCACTTGGGCCCATACCCTGTGACATTTTCATGTCACACACCACTGAAAACATTGTTATTGGTTGTTTCATGTTGTTTTTACTGTGCTAGTCTTATGCTCATTGATTGTCTCGTGTTGTTTTTACTGTGCTAGTCTTTGCCTTGCATCAAACAGCCATTGCCTCATGTCATACCTGCCAGCTGTGTATCAAAGCCATTATTAATGTATTCTCCTGAACTCATTCCTCTATGCCATCTGAATTCTAGGCACCATGAGATAGCAGTCTGTGTTCCTTCTGGTACCATCCTACTTGAATTAGGAACATGGAGGCAGAGTAGACAGGCTCCTGCTCGCTGACAACCCCTTATTGTTACCAGACTCAGAATCCCTAGTGAGAGGTGTAGATGCATATTGGAACCTCTCAAGTCCCTCATGTACCAATGTTGTCAGTGTTAACCACACACTTATAGCATACATCTCAAACCCTAACTCCAAATCTCTTCCTACCTCTCAACTGTACAGATTTTCGCAGAATGTCCAGATTTTTGCCTTATATTTTTGGTCTGTTTTTCATAAAATTGTGGCTTTCTGGCAAATTAGTGGCAAATCATTAAAGACTGAAGTTAGAAAATAATGACAGACATTTGAGTTTTAGACTTCATACCCTTCAAAAAATTCATGCTAATGCAAAATCTGTTATTCTATAATCTTTCTAAATTTGTAAGAGCAATATTTAAAAATTGTCCCTATTTGTACCACTTTTTTATGACTTTGTCCAGATTTCTTACTCTAAGAGGTTGAGAGGTAGCTGAGGTAGTAAAACACCCCTGCCAAAGCCTCCTTTAAGCCACATAGATAACATGTTACTGTGTCTAAACCTCAGTAGCCAAAGCACACCTCAACCATTGAGCACTCTGTTGCCACCGTAAACACAGGTAATAAAAGTGGTTTGTAGAAGCAACTAAAGCAGCCAGTTCATACTTCCACATATGAAAACCTCTTTGTTATAGGTGACTTAGTAGTTAGACATACTGACGTACCATTCATCAACTTAAGTAAAGAGAGAATTACAGTCAGCTGTCTCTCATGCAGCAGATTTCACAGAGTTACCAAGGCTGGTAGATCCCTTTAACCCAGATATGCATATTACCTGGTTGTTGCATGTATGGGAGTGAATGAGTTTTCAAAGCTCCAGCTTGGATAATGGGACATGAGACATGGCTGAGCTCTCTATGTTTCTGGAGCTGGTAAGTAGCTAGTTTTGAGCACTATCCTCTCATTATAGCAAATGATACCTCAGTACAAACAAAAAATAATCTACTTCAGCAGTTATCTGAGTAACTTGTGTCATTCTGGAGATGTAGACTATCCTACAAGCTTCACTAGAGATGATCTGCATTCCTATACATTGGGGCTTCTACATATTGACAAGAATGTTTACTCTTCCTGTGGTGCCTTTATTTAGACGTCAGCCTCCTACACTAAACACCTTAGCAGTTCAAAACCATATGCATACTGACGTGGTACTGCTCAGTGCTAGAAGCCTAATTAAGAAGTTGCCTGCCTTCAAAGTCTTTCTAATTTGTGAAAATATAAAATCTGTATAACTACAGAAAAATAGTTTCAATATAATGGCAGCACTCCTGTACTTGGTTGTAATGCCCACCATTCAATTAGAATCTCGAGTGTCTGTGTCACTGTTGGGGACATATCTGTTTTTATTTGAAGACCAGTTTCCTCATTCTATGCTGGCAAGTTACCAGACTAGAAGTCCTCCGTATCCTGGTAACTAAAAATTTGCTTTCTATACCATGGCATATTACAAAACCCACTTCATGATGCCTGCAGTATCAGAAACCTACCTCAGCAAATTAGCATTCTGATTACTGAAACTATTATCATTATGGATAATTTTAATTATCTGTCCTTAAACTGACTAACATACACCATAAATAATTTTTACAAAATGTTTCTGAACATCATTAGTGCCAGCTCTCTTGACCAATTATTGTCCTCCCCTAATAGGGGTTTAAACCTACTAGAGCTAATCCTTAAGAATGTAACACCATTATGCCCCATATCCCCTTGATCAAATCTGACCACTGTGTAATTATATTCTTCATATGATCTCAGCCTACAATGTCTTTAAAACTTCAGAAACTTCTCCAATGTTAACTTCTTAGCACTAGCTTTCAGTTTAATATACTTTAAAATATCCTCACTACATGAGAACCCCATAACTAAAATGGACACATGCCACTGATTTATATTTCCACCTAAACTCTTCATTGAAGCTTCTGCCTCATTCATCACAAATACAATGCCAAGTTCAGAAACAAACATCTGGTACAAACCCAACATCAAGAAGGTCTACAGCAATAGAAAAAGCCTCCCAGCCAAAAATGAACTAAAGGGTAAATAAAGAAGTATGCCAAGCTAAACATGGAAGAATATTGCTACAACATCCTCAGATAAACATAAAGCTTTCTTGAACTATCTCAGAAACAACAGAAACAATACCCAATAGTGCATTGAGTTGATATCATATGGTACCACACACATTCTGACCCAAGGATATTACAAACATACCAGAAGACAAATTTGGCTCGAACTTTTCCTCTCTGTCCCTTCCATGCTTCACCCTCCAAAATATCCAGTCAGCACCTGCATCTGGAATTACCTCAGAACAAGTAGTAAAATCCCTCTCCAAAACCAACAAACAACAGCTCTATGGGTGCAGGTAACATACCAGGCTGTTTCTTTGTTAGTCTGGAACACTTCTCTACAGCAGTGTTGGCTCGTGATATCAGACTGCAGGATTGCACCCCCCCCCCAGCTGTGAACCACAATGGTACATTCCAATAACACTTCCTCACATAGAAAGTGAATCCGGACTGCTGCCTTACCAGTCCGGATTCAGGAAGAAGGCAGCAGACTGCTGATGTCCCAGAAGTCTATGTGGTGCTAACCGCATAGACTGGAAGGGGATCAGACTATAAGGTACATTCGCAAACAGGAACCGGGAAACCGGAAGTGTGCATTCCGGCATGCGAACACAGACAAGGATGAATGAAGCTGTTTGGAGTGTATCATTGCAAGTACATTATCAAAGCCAGCTTTGGATTTATTCCAGAGCAGAACCAGTGTTTTTCATTGCAGGGGAAAACAGACAAGGATGAAGCCGGAAGCTGTTTCGATTTATTGTACAGATACTCACACAACTTTAGTGTGTGTGTGTAATGCCACAATTGATTTATACTGGTGGCTAAAGAGAACTCAAGATATCTGGTGGTGGTTAGAGAATACCGCAGGCTTGAACCCTATACCTGGTACAGGGTGGCGCAGTGGTGCAGCAGTTAATGCTGTCGCCTCACAGCAAGAGGTTCTTTGGTTCGATTCTCGGCTGGGGTGCCTTCTGTGTGGAGTTTGCATGTTCTCCCTGCGTTCGCGTGGGTTTCCTCCGGGTACACCGGTTTCCTCCCACATTCTAAAGACATGCTTCTGGAGCATTTCTCCCCGGGCCTCCGCTGAAAACAGGATCTGTGGAACCTAGTCAGACTTTCCCGGTCAACAAATGTTAAATAAATAAATACCCTGACTACAGGTAACAAGAGCCTGAATTCCCTACCCACCACCTTCTGTGAAACATTTGCAGATTTTTGCCTCATATTTTGTTCTGTTCTGTTCATCATAAAATCTGTGGTTTCTGAATTTTTAATTCCTGAAATAGTTCATGGTGCAGTGGTAGCATTGTTGCCTCACAGCTAGAGATTTTCTGGTTTGATTCTTGGCTGGGGTGCCTTCTTTGTGTAGTCTGCATGTTGTTTGTGTGTGGGCTTGCTCTGGTGTTCTCTGTATTTCTCCCTGGTCCTCTGCTGAAAATTGGCTTTTGTTCCAAGTCAGACTTTCCTGGTTAACAAATGTTAAATAAATAAAATTGGCAGGCATTTGAATTTCAGACTTCACGTTCTTCAGGAAGTACATAGTAACACAAAACCTTTTATTCTAGAAATTTTCTAAGTTTATAAGATGAATATTTTAAATTTGCCTCTATTTTGGGACTGTATTCCCCCATTATTGTCTTCATTCGGGTTTTTTGTGCTAAGGTTGAGAGCTATGGTGAGAACTGAATTCACTGAACACGTTTGAGGGCTGTATTCCCCCATTACTGTCTTTGTCCAGGTGTTTTGTGCTAAGAGGTTGATAGCTATGGTGAGAACTGAATTCACTAAATGGTAGCCATTTAAGTTTCAGTCTCCCTCTCTTTCATAAAACAGCTGATTTGGCATAGCGGTATGTTGCTCTGACTGTTTTGCACAGGGTTCTGGGTTTAAGACTTGGCAGTGAAATGTATGGTGGTAACGCAGCATTTTATATTAGTAACTTTCCAAGATTATAAAAGCAATGTTTAAAATGTGTCTCTGTTTTTTGGGCTTTTGTCCCCCCCACCCAATAAATTTTGGCTTTTTCCAGATTTCTTGTGCTGCGAAGTTGAGAGATACAGTTGAGTGTCGAGTAGATTTTACAAGGAGCTGAGAGCTGCAGGGGAAGAGAAGTTTAGTGCTGCTTATACTAAGTCTGTTTGCATTGTTAATAGCACAACAGGTAGTGTGCTTGCATCTTGATGCAGAAGGCTGTGAGTTCTACTCCCACACGGGGTGGATGCTGCCATACAAAGAATGTCCTCTTTGGTGAAGATACAGGTATGTTATCTGTAGATGAAACAATGAAATATAAAGTTGTTTGCTAGCAGCAACCTCTTCATTAGTTACAGATCTCTTTAATGTGGAATTTTATAGATGACTTTTACTTCTGCATATATTGTGCATATTTACTGATACTGGTGGATTGGAGAAGTCTGAGTAGTCTTTTATGATTGAAATGTTCTCAATTGGGCAGTTTTTTCATTACTGGTGCATGCATTTTGTTTCATTGTTTACTGGAAAAATGTTCAAAAGAATAAATTTAAAACACCCTCTAACAACTGTACTGTATTATGTGCCTTTCGGCTTTTCCCAGTTAGGGGTCGCCACAGCGGAACTCCGGTCCGCTAATGATTAGCAGTAGATTTTTACGTGCCGAGTTGCCAGCCCTGACACACAACCTTCAACGAAGGTGCGCCCATTCACTTGTCTCCACACAGAAGATGCTCTAGCTGAGAATCAAACAGGACAACGTCTTACTGTGAGGCAACCATGCTACCGCAGCACCACCACCGCAGTAACAACTGTACTGTATTATACAAGGAATATAATTTAATACAATCAGGAAGGTGTATCACACAACATATGTATGTCTTCTGTGCAAGGGGCCTATCATTTGAAAACAGCCCAAGGTTAATTTTTATACTAGCCAAATGTATTTTCTTTGAATGTGAATTTCAATGCTGTTTCAATGAATGTGAGTTTCAAGGGCAGAGAAGTTTTAATGCTAAGTCTATTTTCATTGTGAGGCTGCATTGTTTAGCAGATGTCTTACTGTTTGTGCTGTAAATCAAATGAAATCCAAATCATCGTAGAAGTAAAGCAGTATGCACATTACAGTGTTTATGGTAAATGGTGCGAAATAGCCAAGTAATGAGACAATGGAATGGCTGCAGGGGGAAGGCTCCATTCAACCATGATTTCGTGAAGGGGAGGGGCGGCAAACTCAAAGACAGCCACAGGTGAACTATACCTCTTAACTGTACAAATTTTCACAGAATGACTAGATTTTTGCTTCTTATTTTTGGTTTGTTCCTCATAAAATTTGTGGTTTTCTGGCAAATCATTTAGGAACTAAGTCACTAAATAATGACAGACATTGAGTTTCAGATTTCATAACCTTCAGAAAAATGCATGCTAAAGCAAGACCTGTTATTCTGTCAACTAAGTTTATACAAGAGCAATATTTAGTACTGTTTGTATGTTCCCCCAATATATTTGGCCTTGTCCATATTTCTTGCATTAACAGGTTTTGAGGTACATGCAAATAAATTGCTTTATAGAATTAGGCATATCCAAACCTCTCAACTGTCCCCGATTTTGGCTCAAAATGTTGCTCTCCCTCTAATAATCCCTCCACAAAATGGCAATTTTGGAAGAAAACGTGGAGGGTTTACAATTAATAAATAACTGTAATAATCAAGAGTTATAGATTACTTTCATTTCAGAAATGCATGTAGATTTGTTTATTTTGTCAG
Organism: Protopterus annectens; assembly: GCF_019279795.1. Lineage (NCBI taxonomy): Eukaryota > Metazoa > Chordata > Ceratodontiformes > Protopteridae > Protopterus > Protopterus annectens. The sequence continues at coordinate 1,434,947,099 of NC_056729.1, read as the reverse complement.
CTGCTCAAGTTAACAGTACTAATATTTAAAAAAGTGTCCTTTCTTTGACAGGTTTCCAGCTGTATTGTGTGGCTACTTTATATTTTTGCATCACATTTTTTGTCAATTTTTCATACAATTGTGGTTTTCTGGCAAATTAGAGGCAAATCATTAAAGATTGAAATTAGAAAATAATGATAGACATTTGAGTTTCAGATTTTATACCCTTCAGAAAATTCATGCTAATGCAAGACCTACTTTCTATTAGAAAGTGTATAAGAGCAATATTTAAATATTTTCCTTATTTTTGGGCCTTTGTCCCACTTCTATGTATGGCTTTGTCCAGATTTCTTGCTCTGAGGTTGAGAGGTATGACAAATGTGTCAGGGCCATCACAGGCAGCCAGAGATATTTGAAATTGTGACATACTTGTTACACCCCACTCCCCCATGTAGTGACTCTGGATGTGTCCAAACAAGGCAAGGAGCAGTTATGCGGTGAAAGTGTGCAGAGTATCCCGCCATCCAAGGTAGATACAAGTACTATTGTGGCTTTTCATCTGTCCTTGCTTTATTTTGCAGAATGTTCTGGTTTTCTCTCATATTTTTATACTGTTGATTTATGCTTGCTATTATTCAGAAAGTGCCTGTTGCTCTGTGTTTAAGTAGCAATGCTTTCATGACCATCACATAAGCTTGTCTGAGATTGTAAGATGCAAGTAAGCTTTAATGAGCATACTGTTAAAGAATTACTAGCATTGGAAGCCTTTTTGTTGTTGCCATGCAGAGAATACTTACATAACTAGATAACATATAAGCCTAGGGTATTGAAATGCATATGACAGTATTTGTAATAAAGGACAGGATTACAGTATTTTAAGAAGCTCATTACCTTTGTTGGAGACTTGCAGTCATCTTTGCAGGCTTTACCCGTAAACTAAACAGAATGCCAATCTATCGTGTGGTCCATACCTGTGCAGTAATCCTTTAAGCAGTATATCTTGAGCTTGTTTGTTTTCTGTTCATTTTTTACTTTGATCATGTTTTCCCCATGAAACAAGTAGATAGCTGTTGTCAGGCAGCAGGTCTTTTTTGGATACAAAACATTTTTACAAGTGGGGGTATCACAGAGATTGCTACTTTCAGCATGTTACTTGGTACTTTAATAAAGCTGAATATAAATTATAATTAGAACTACAGTGCAAGGAGAAGTGGTTTGAGTGCTGCTTGTTTTTCTTATACTTGATTTTGACTGGCATTCCAGCAATGTATTTAAAAATTAATTTATTTTTTCATGCTTTACAAACTTTTTGTTTCCATCTAGATATTAAGTAAGCTGTCATACAGCCAATGCACTGAAATATTTTTTTTCTTCTACACTTCATTTTGTCTTGATTGGCCTGTCATAATGACGGTTTGGCACCGAGGGCAGCGTATTTAATTAAAGTTCCAGTTTTTGTGGTTTTGAGCATAGCTCCTCTCCTTTCTAGTTGGCCGCACCCCTTCACATTGGTCCCACCCATTCATCTGTCTCCTGCAGCCCCACTTTGATTTGAAGTCACTAGCTGCCACTGCTCTACAGTCTTTCTTGTAGACCAATTTAACCTCAGCCTCTCCTCTTATTATGCACCTAAAGCTTGGAGGATGGCTGTTGCTGTTGTCTATTTCTACAAGGGTGGTCCAGTCACTGACCAGCCTTGTATGTAAAGTAAAGGAGTGTTTCATCATGGAATTAATAAATAAGGACATTAGTAGCTTACTACCTGTATACCCAAACCAATTTAGCTTTGTGAAGGGCACAGCCTGCCTACTTAACCTGGTTGACTTCTTAAGAATAGTCACAGATGCACTGGATGAGGGCAAAGTACTACATACTGCTAATCTAGACCTAGTCAATGTTTTTTATACTATCCCATGCTCTGGCATTAATGATAACATGACCCAGACATATATAAGCCTTTATGCAATGTGCTGGATAGCAAAGTGGCTAAGAGGAAGAAACCACTCATTCAGGGTGGGTGCTATACCTTCTTCCAAAAGGATCATCATCATTGGGGTTTGTTTTGTAATACTAGTCTTCTCAGTATACCTTTTGCAGTCAAGGCTGATGACTGCAAACTTGTGGGCTGCCATCAACACTCCAGATTACACCCATATCCTTGAAGAGGACCTTATGCATACAATAAATTCATGGTATCACGACCATGGACTATAGCATAATTCAAAAAAGTATTGTACTTTTTGGGAAACAAGAACACCCTTGTACTTACCACAGAGATGATACCTCTCCCATAAAAATTGATAATGTCTTTAGAGAAATCAGTATGTTCAAGGACAGTACCACATTGTATAAGTTATAATTAAGAAGTCATTCTGTCAAACCCAATAAGTAAATAAAGGTTTATTCTCCAGGTCCAAGGAAGTTATTGTACCTCTTTACTCTTCCATTGTCAGTTTTACATTAGACTATAATGTCGTCTTTGGCACACATCTACAAAAGTACATTATCCCACTAGAAAAAAACACAACTTCTCATCAAAAACCCTCTGGTAAGAGCCTAAGCTATATCGAGTATCTGAAAGTTCTGTCATTCTACTGTGTCACTTATAGACTATGGTGATCTCCATCTGGCCTAAAAGACTGTAGCTTACCTTGCCCTGCTTAATATCTTGCTCATCTGTAAAACTAAAAACACACACATATACCTGATGAAGGGACCAAAACCTAAATATTTTTTATAAACAGGACTGTTAGTGCTACCTCAGTGCTACTTTACCTTTGGAATACACTGCCACTCTATAAGTGTGGCTTCTCCCATTGGATACCCTTTCTTTGAAATAGACTTTCACTTTACAATTACGACCACTCCCAAAGGCTTCCCTACCTTTGGGATACACTTTAAGTCTATAACTGAGACCTCTCTCAGCAGATTCCCTACCTTTGGAATACACTTCCACTCTGCAAGGGCAACCTCTCCCAATGGATACCCCACCTTTGGAATATACTTCCCCCTCTACAGGTACAACCTCTCTCAAATAATACCCCACCTTTAGAATACACTTCCCCTCTACAGGTGCAACTTCTCCCAAATGCTACCCCACCTTTGGAATATACTTCCCTTCTACAGGTGCAACTTCTCCCAAATGCTACCCCACCTTTGGAATATACTTCCCCTCTACAAGCCATGGAAAGAGTTATCATGGAAATGACCAATAATGATATAGTAAACCTCCAGACACTGGACCCAACTCAGTTTGGTTTTATCAAGGGCAGGTCATGCCTACTCAAGCTGTTAGATTTCTTTGAGAATGTCACTAAAGCAATGGATGAGGGCAAAATGGTTCACACTGCCTACCTTGACCTGGCCAAGCTATCTGACACAATACCCCACTCGGACACTGTTGAAAAACTCAAGAGGTAGGTACAAAGCTGTATGTCACCTGGTGGATAGCCAATTGGCTCACAGACAGGACCCACGAAGTTAGAAATGTGAAGTCCACCTCTACAATGAGGCCAGTCATAAGTGGAATCCCTCAGGGATTGGTCCTCGGACCGCTCCTTTATGATTTACTTTTCTGAATTCAAGGCTAGTGTCAGTGGTCTCTGGCTGACTAAATGTGCAGATGATTATAAATTAGGAGCTGTCATTGAACACAACACTGACACAAATGTTCTCCAGGAAGGTCTGATACAGACAAACAACTTTTGTCAGAGCCATGGATTAAAACTAAATGCCAAGAAATGCATAATAGCATCCTTTGAGAAGTCATCCACCCCTGATAACTGTCATGTTGACAACACTCCCCTTAGAGATGACCCAGTAGCCAGGGACTTAGGGATATACATAGACAATAATGTAGCCTTTGACCATTATGTGTCTACAGTAGTGAGGAAATCATTCTATGTTGTGCAAATTATAAACAAAGATATGGCAGCTAGGTCCAAGGAAATCATTGTTCTACTGTATTCAGCAATCATCAGACCTATTATTGAGTACAATGCCCCCTTTGGTATGTACCTAACCAGGCACATCCAAGAAATGGAAGGGCCACAGAATTTCCTCATTAAAATATACAGGGCATAAGTAATATGTCCTATGCAGACAGCCTCAAGGCCCTATCCCTGTATTCTGTCTCCTACAAGCTGTTGAGGGGAGATCTACTCCTGGCATACAGGGCATCATCAGACCCCACTCTGACGGACCTCCTGCATATCCATAAAACAAACTGCACCAGAATTACCATTCTAAAGTCTTAAGCCTTGCCTGTGATATAAACAGAACCTGCTGGAGAGACAGGTATGTATCCCACAGACTACACCATCTCTGGAACAGGTTCCCCTTCCATGTGAAGCAGAGTTCCTCCCTAACCTAATTCAAGTGTAACTTGGACAGTAGGGTGGGGAACAGAAAATTCATCTCTGGCTTGGCACCTATGTCTCTAATGGACACCGGCAACCTGTAAATGGTTCATCTCCCAGGTCCATGTTAGTAAATGTTTCATCTCCTAAGCCCCTGCTTACACTTATCAAGGGTACCAGAACTGATCAGTGATTTGAGATGCATGACTAGGCTTAAAAAGGCCCTTGTGGTTGCTAGCTTAGTGAACACCTATGAACCTATGAATCTATGAACAAGTGCAACCTCTCCCAGTGGACACCCTACCTTTGGAATATACTTCCACTGTACAAGTGTGACCTCTCCAAATGGATACCTTACCTTTGGAATGCACTAGTGCGACCTCTCCCAATGGACACCCAACCTTTGGACTATACTTCCACTCTACAAATGCAACCTCTCCCAATGGATACCCTACCTTTGGAATACACTTTAATATTACAACTGCAACCTCTCCCAGCAGATACCCTACCTTTGGAATATACTTCCACTCTACAAGTGTGACCTCTCCCAATGGATACCCTACCTTTGGAATACACTTCCACTCTATAAATGCAACCTCTCCCAATGGATACCCTACCTTTGGAATACACTTTCAGTCTGCAAGTGCAACTTCTCCTAAATGTTACCCCACCTTTATAATACACTTTCATTCTACATCACACAAAGTAGATCACTCATGCTGTTTAAATCTAGTTTGGGCAAATGGACGGGTCATCAGAAATTTACCTTGTGTTTGGCTGCTGAGGCTCTTATGGACAGGGGAAGCAAGTAAACTGCAGTGGCTACAGTCCTAACCATCATTGGGCTTGATTACATAATATGTATGCATGAACCTATGATTCTATGCACTAGAAATAAAGTGATGATACATTTCCAAATGATGCAACTTTATACCCTTTTGCATAACGTATAGTCAGATATTAGCTTGTCGCATGAAATTCTCTGAGTTATGTATATTCAGCTTGTGCATAAGGCATTTATCAAATGGTGCCATTTCATAAGCTTATGTAGGTGACGTACACAGCCACATGATGTGCACATATGGAGCACAGACCTATGAGAGCTGCTACTCACAGCTTATTTATTTATTTTTTTATTCTTTCTTTTTAATTCATGCTTTGTTGATTGGATCAGTCTCACAAGGCTAGCAGGCACTTCTCAAGGGAGACTCAACCTGGTATTCATACAGATTAGAGGAAGTTTAGCCACCCTACTCTTTTTGATAAATGCCATGTCATCTTTTACAGACATCTGAGCTACTGCAAACTCATACTGGGCTTCGCTCTAATTTCTCAAATGAAAGATGGCCCACTAAGGAGTGGATACCCTACCTTATGCTGTACTGCAGCACCAGTATTGGACAATGAATCCAAGCACCTGGTATGAGAGGAGAACCCACAGCCTTCTAATCTTCAGGTCTCAAAGCTGAGTGTGATATCTGATGTCATTCTTCTGAATCTACAGACACTGAAAATGGGAATAAAGGCTGTTGAAAAGTAGGTGCATCTAACCAAGAATATGTACACACAGTAACATTTGCATATCAAAATAGCACATAATTTCTTCCATTTTTATAGGATTATAGGATCACACCTCTCAGCCTCTTAGAGCAAGAAATCTGGACAAAGCCATAAGTACAAGTGGGATAAAAGACGAAAAATAGGGCCAATTTTAAAATATTGCTCTTACAAACTTAGAAAGTTGATAGAATAACAGGTTTTACATTAGTATACATTTTCTGAAGGATATGAAGTCTAAAACTCAAATGTCTGTCTTTATTTTCTGACTTCAGTCTTTAATGAGTTGCTACTAATTTGCCAGAAAACCACAACTTTATGAAAAATGGACCAAAAATATAAAGCAAAAATCTGGACATTCTACAAAAAACTGTACAGTTGAGAGGTATGTTAAACAGAATTCTATACAGCAACTTCTTCTTTTGGCTGCTCCTGTTAGGGGTCGTCACAGCGGATCATCTGTTTCCATTTCTTCCTGTCCTCTGCATCTTGCTCTGTCACACCAACCACCTGCATGTCCTCTCTTACCACATCCATAAACCTTATCTTAGGCCTTCCTCTTTTCCTGTTACCTGGCAGCTTCATCCTTGGCATCTTTTTCCCAATATACTCTGCATCCCTCCTCAGCACATGTCCAAACCAATGTAATCTTGCCTCTCTGGCTTTGTCTCCAAACCTTCCAACCTGGGCAGACCCTCTAATATACTTATTCTTAATCCTGTCCACCCTCGTCACGCCCAGTGCAAATCCTAACATCTTTAACTGTGCCAAGTCCAGCTCTGACTCCTGCCTTTTTGTCAATACCACTGTCTCCAACCCATATAACATAGCTGGTCTCACTACCCTCTTGTAGACCTTCCCTTTCACTCTTACTGGTACTCATCTGTCACAAATCACTCCTGACACTATTCTCCACCCACTCCATCCTGCCTGTACTCTCTTCTTCACCTCTTTTCCACACTCACCATTACTCTGAACTGTTGATCCCAAGTATTTAAACTCATCCACCTTCACCACCTCTACTCCTTGCATCCTCACCATTCCTTTATCCTCCCTCTCATTCACACACATATATTCTGCCTTAGTCCTGCTGACTTTCATTCCTCTTCTCTCTAAAACATATCTCCACCTCTCCAGGGTCTCCTCTACCTATTCCCTACTCTCACTACAGATCACAATGTCATCTGCAAACAACATAGTCCACGGGGATTCCTGTCTGATCTCATCTGTCAACCTGTCCACCACCATTGCAAATATGAAAGGGCCCAGAGCTGATCCTTGATCTAATCCCACCTCCACCTTAAACACATCCGTCACTCCCACCGCAGACCTCACTGCTGTCACACTACTCTCGTACATATCCTGTACCACTCTTACATATTTCCCTGACACTCCCAACGTCCTAATACAGTACCACAACTCCTCTCTAGGCACCCTGTCATATGCTTTCTCTAAGTCCACAAAGACACAATGCAACTCCTTCTGCTCTTCTCTGTACTTCTCCATCAACACTCTCAGAGCAAACATCGCATCTGTAGTGCTCTTTCCTGGCATGAAACTATACTGCTGATCACTAATCATCACCTCCCTTCTTAACCTAGCTTCCTCTACTTTTTCCCATAACTTGATGGTGTGACTGATCAATTTAATCCCTCTGTAGTTACTACAGCTCTGCACATCACCCTTATTCTTAAAAATCGGTACCAAAACACTTTCTCCCTTCCTCGGGCATCCTCTCACTTTTCAAAATTTCATTAAACAATCTAGTTAAAAACTCCACTGCCATTTCACCTAAACACCTCCATGCTTCTACAGGTATGTCATCTGGACCAACAGCCTTTCCATTCTTCATCCTTTTCATAGCTGTCCTTACTTCCTCCTTGCTAATCCACTGCACTTCATGATTTACTATCCGCACATCATCCAACCTTCTCTCCCTCTCATTCTCTTCATTCATCAGCCCCTCAAAGTACTCTTTCCATCTGCTCAACAAACTCGCCTCGCTTGTGAGTACAGCGACACTAGTTTTAAAACAGAATGATAAAAGGTATGCAAAACTATGTGCATATTTTATAAAGACACAGTGTAAAATTTTCATACTGCAATTAATTTTATTGCAAAAATCTATTAATTTATTTTTGCTTCTAAAAACAGGGAGATGTAAGATGTGGGTCCTTTTCCTTTAAATTATTGGTTCTACCAGTATGTTGGTAATATTCAACAGCGTCAAACTCATGTGCAACAGAGTTTGATTTGAAAAATCATTTGAAGGGGTAAATCAATCCTGAAAATAACAATGTACCTCCAAAATAGTTATATTTCAGAGATCTGCTGTTGAGACACTGCTATCATATGTGTAACTATGTGTATGTATCTATAATTTTACTGAACTTATGAAGGTCCTTCCATTTCACAAGGACAGTTTAACTGTTGATAAATGAAAGAGATGAAAATATTCTTACTTCTCTTTCACAAGGATGTTAAAGAGTGTCTGGTGGGTACCCATGATGAGCTATTTTAAAAAGACCAGGGTTAGCTCTTTTACAGGCATTCCATGGCCCACAGATCAGTGCAGGCACTGGTACAATGATTTGAAGCCCCACCACCCACATCTCCTCCAAGAGAGGGAAACACAGTTTTGTGTTTGGCAGTTAAAGCAGAAGATTAATACTCTAATCTCCTAATTAGCTGCTCCCTGTAACCAATGGGCAGAGGGTTTGATTCCTTCTGCCTCCGTGTACTTACTGGGTTACTCTGAGCAACAATCGGAATCAGACAGTGCTCAAGGGTTGCCCATCTAAAGGTACATCATTGCAAAATTAGTCTGCAGTATGCAGACTTTTATGTCAGAATGTAAGTATATATATATATATATATATATATATATATATATATATATATATATATATATATATACACACACACACACACACACACACACACACACACACACACACATATATATACACATATACACACATACACACACACACACACACACACACACACACACACACACACACACACAATGTGTAGATCAGTGAAACCATAGGCACACACACTGCGGCTGGTTTACCAGAAGGCTACAGAATTTTGGTGGAGATCAATGATGTGATTCTGTGGTGATATATACTGGTCTAGGCTGCACAGGCACATGCAGTACATGATCAAGGTTTACAATACAATTTTCTTCTTCTTTCGGCTTTTCCCGGTTAGGGGTCACCACAGCGGATTACCTGACTGCTCATGATAAAATAACAAAAGGACATAATTATTTTTTTAAAGTACTGGAAACATCCTGAATGCATTCTGTGTTTCTGTACCTCGCAGGATTTTGTAAAAGTCTTGCTACCAAAGTTCTGACCTGCATGAATAAAGAATAAAATTAAATAAAATAAAAAGAAGGCCAGCAGGAAGACATATATTTCCAAAATATGTTTGTGTGCATTGTGTGTGCACCAATGAAAGGAATATTTTGGGATATAGAATAAATGACAGACAAAATTTAGCAAAAATCTGAATATTCTGAGATATAGAACAAATAGAAGAGAAGAGGAAACAACGTTTTACAGACTGGTTCTTTGTCTTTCTTTACAAACAAGCAGTACTAATACATTCGGAAATAAGTTCTAATTTCTAATAGAAAGAGGAATATATAAATTATTTTACCTGAGAATGTTACGAGTCTAATGGTCACGTGCGATCAAATAGGGATAATAAGTCCTTAGGACAGAAAGCTGAAAGAAAATAAATACATAAAAATACCGTTAACTATCAAAATTTAATCTTCATATGATGATAAAAAGAGAACAATGTGACAAATGTGATTAAAAAAAAAACATGTTTTCAGTAAATATGTTAGTTGTTGTTGTGTCTTTCGGCTTTTCCCAGTTAAGGAAACTCCGGTCCACTAATGATTGGCAGTTGATTTTTACATGGTGAGTTGCCAGCCCTAATGCACAACCTTCAACGAAGTTACGCCCATTCATGCATGTCTCCATGCAGAAGACGCTCTAGCTGAGAGTCGAACCGGTCAGCGTCTTACTGTGAGGCGACAACGCTACCGCAGCACCACTACCGCGGATCAGTAAATATGTTAGTGTACTTCTTATTTAAAGTGATTTGCTGATTTTGGCATTTATGCTAGTGCATGTTGTGTACAAACTGCCACACAGTAATTTCTCCAAATGAGGTAACATTTTTGGCTTCTTCTTTACCTAAAAAAAATACTTTTAAAATAGATGTTTTCCTTGTGCTAACACCACTGAGGATAAACAAGAAACTTTAACCACAACAATGTCAGTGTAATAGAAAAGTGCATTGCGAATATGGATTTTAGTGGGCACATCACTCTGCATGCTCAGACGTGGCCCATTAACATCTATGGAAACACTATTTGTTACCTCAAACTAATGTCACTGTAGAAAACCCAAATTTATTTGAGCCATGGTTTGATAAAAAGTTTACAATGCCTTTTATTAAAAAAATCTCAAAAATGTAAGGAAGGACAAGCAGGAAAATGTATTGTGGTACTTGACTCATCAAATGCTGCTATGTACATAAAAACATTAGCAAATCACTTTAATATACTCGGACAAATTCAGAACGATTGTTGTGAGATACTCACAAGGTATACACCTCAGGATAATCTTTTCACATTCAGAGATAGTGCTCCCATGGTGCTGCAACACAAAGATGTATATAGCACAGCTGTGGGCCGCCTCCATGTCCATACTAAATGTTAATGAGCCATTCAGGGGAGTGGAATATGCTAATTAGCCATGCTCTTTCCCCTAGGTACTGCATGCGGGAAGGCATTTTTGCAGCCAAGTGATTCAAATAATTGCTTGGCTGCATGCATTGGCATGGCTGCTTCTGTCTACTCATGGTTTTGACCATGTTTGTCCATCTCATTAGAGATAACAGCTGGAAGGTGTAATGGTGAGGTAGTATTAGGGTGTGTGTGTGTGCATGCCCGCGTGTGTGAGTGCATGTGTTTGTCTGAGAGAACTTCACATGGCATAATGGTACTTAAATATAATATGGGTCAGAGGGAAACACTAGCCACCAGAGAGAACTCTCAAGCCATGAGTCAGGGAAAACACTAGTCACCAGAGATGTTATTAGAGTTGCCACCTATCCATTTTTTTCCAGACTGTCCAGAAATCAAACTATTTGTCCTGTAGTCTGGAAAACACAAACTCCAGTATTCTTTTAAAAAAAAAGACTATCAGAGTTTGTTAAATCTGTGGATTTACTATGCTTTTTTACAGAAAAGCATAGTAAATCGGCAGAAAAAAGGGTTACAAATGGTAAAAAGAGGGTGTTCTTCAATGTCACATTGTTCTTTCACATTTTTTACAGAAAAGCATAGTAAATCGGCAGAAAAAAGGGTTACAAATGGTAAAAAGAGGGTGTTCCCCTCATCTGACATGACAAGAATGTCATGAACTGGATGGAACATGGGTGGTGAAACGGTAGGAGATGGGTGAGGTTATTGGAGGTACAAGGGTGTGGCTTTGGTCCGGTTTTAGCCACAATGAAATTTGGCAACCTTAGATATTATAAGTAGCACTAAATGCACTAAAAGGGATTTTAACCCTGTACCGTCTCACCAAGTATACTAGTCCTCTGTGCCACTACTTGTCACCAGGGATGCAATCTACAAATGAAATCAGAGTTTAAAAAAAGTCAACTAAAAAGGGGGAAAAAGGATTTGAATCCAGCAGCTTTGCTATAGAAATAAGAACAAACACTACTAAAAGACAAGCTTCAAATACTTAGAAACTGCAATACACCAGCAAATTCAAAGGAAGACACAGTAGTGGTAGATATCCATATTTATTCCTTCCATCCTGGTACCTCAGCTATTTGCCTTCAATGGGACATACTTTTGCATTTTCAGTATTCTTTTATATATGCTTTAATTAATTAATTAAACATCAATCAATCAATTAAACATCATTGTATCAAACAATTTAACTCATTCACCACTGAAATGTTACAAGGAAGGAAACATTTCACTATTTGCAAACATACTTTTTCTCTTTTTCTTTTTTCCTTTTTTCTCTTAATTTACAAATTTTATAAATATTAATTACAAAATATAAACTGTAAACTGAACACTCCAAATATAATTAATTAATAAATTTCATTTTACAATAAATTCTTTTCAGATGTATATAAATATAACAACTTATTAGTCACTGTAACTTATCAATATTACAAAACTTCAATTTTAATACATATTGAATCATTTAGTAAAAGTTAAATTTCATTAATACCCATTAAATTTCCAGGTTCATTCCCTTAGGGAATAAGGTATGATACTCAATGATAAACCTCTGTTCTAACTTGCTCAAAGCTACTTTATAATTTCCTCTATTAAAGTGAGGCCTAGCTAACACACTGAACTTAAAGCTATCATTCTCACCATTATGTATGCTGCAAAAATGTGCAGCTACAGGGCTCTCTAGGTTTCCCCTCCTTATGTCACCTAAATGTTCCAAAATACGAATCTTAATTTGTCTAGTAGTTTGCCCAATGTACCACTTGGCTGGAATACAGTCACAACCTAAAATGTAAATGACCCCTGTTGACCTACAATCAAACCTTTCGAAAGCAGTGTACATCTTTCCATTAATCTTCAACCCATGCATGTTTTTAGTTTTGTTACAGACGGAACATTTTCCACATTTATACATCCCAACCATACCATCTCTTCTAACTTCAACTTTTCTGTTTAAGATCTCTTTCAGATTCGGGTACCTTTTGTAAGAAAAAGTAATATGTTTGGGAAAGAGGTGACCTATTATAGGATCTTCACATACGACCGGCCACAGATCCCTAATAGCTTTTTCCATAACACATGAAAAATCAGAGTACTTGGATACAAAAAACAGCTTATCTAAGTCTAGTACATTTTCAAACTCAGATATATGTTTGTACCCTCCTATCCCAAATACTCTATTTTTGCACAATCTTTGTTTTATAGATTCAAGCCTATCATGCTCATATCCACGAGAATATAATCTATCTGAAATTTCATCACACACCTCTTCCCAGAGGTTTTTGTCTGAAGTATTTCTTAGATTCCTTTTAAATTCTCCTTCCGGTATGGCCTTGATCAAATGTGCTGGGTGCATGCTGCTAGCATGTAGAAAATTATTCACTGAGGTGGGTTTCCTATAGGTTTTATGCTCAACCAAACCATTTACCCCCACATAAAATTCTACATCAAGAAAGGGAATTTGAAATTCAGAAATGTGTGCCACAAACTTTAAACCATGGTGATTGCTGTTTAAACTCACCATGAATTCATCAAAAAGAGTCATACTCCCTTTACACACAAAAATCAGATCATCAATATAACGTTTGAAAAAAACCACATTATTGACAAAAAATGTGTTTTGAAACATAAATTCCCTTTCGAACTCCCCCATATAGATCACAGCATAACTAGGGGCAAAAGCTGCACCCATCGCTGTTCCTTTTTTCTGCAAAAAATAATCCTTTTTCCACAAAAAATAATTATGTGTCAAACTAAACTCAAGCAAACTTAACAGAAATCTAGTATATGGTCCTTCCCCCATCATTTTGTACACTGCTTCCAGGCCCCACCTAGTTTTAATATTGGTGTAAAGTGATACAACATCAACACTAGCCCAATAATAATTCTCTTCCCATTTTTCCTTTGAATTTGCTGGTGTATTGCAGTTTCTAAGTATTTGAAGCTTGCTATAGAAATACTCAGCATTAACCCACTGTGCTAATTGATAATGGATTGTAGCTGGCTGTTTTTTAACACGTGTTGAGGATTTCAGGCACTATTCAATATCTGCAACAGTTCATAGGTTCATAGGTTGGTAGTAGGCTATTGGCCCTAGGGCCTATACAAGCCTAGCCATAACAATTCCCTGGCTATTTCTTCCCACACTATTTACTTCCCTGGACCCCTGTCTAGAAGGGCGACTGATGTGATCCCTGGGGTGAATTTCCTTTCTCCCATCCAGTCATCAAGGTTCCTTTTGAAGAGGGTCAAAGAGGTGCTCTGCTTGAAATGTATGGGCAGTCTATTCCAGTCTGGGGAGTCTCTTTATCAGAAACCTATCCCTCCAGCATGTTTTGTTTATTGTGATGACAAGGTTTAGATCCCTGGAGCGTGTGGCTCTGAGGGATTGGGATTTCTTTAAGTGTAGCATGCCCAACAGCTCTGGGTTTGACATGGCCTTGTATGTTAAGCAGAGATCGCCTCGGAGTAGACAATATGCGACAGAGTATAGCTGGGGTTTTTTAAGGCGGTCAGCATAGGGCATCTGCTTTAGGCCTGTGATTCTTTTAGTGAGGTATTTCTGCGGCCTTTCCAGTTGTTGCAGATGTCTTGAGAGGTACATACCAAATGGGGCATTGTATTCTATAATGGGTTTAATGAGAGATGAGTACAGTGGGACAATGACCTCCTTTTTTCTGGATGAAAAGCCCTTAGTGATGAGGTGTGCCACATAGAAGGATTTCTTGACTGTTGTGGCGATGTGGTTATTGAAGGTGAGACCACTGTCCACCTGTGTCCCTAAGTCTCTTATCACACTTTCAGTGTTTAGTGTACTGCCACGTATGTGGTAATTCACGAGTACATGTTTTTTCCCAAAGGGGATAACTATACATTTCTTAGCACTGAGCCTGAGCCCATGGCTCTAGCACCAAGCATCTGTTTCTGTAAGGCCCTTTTGTAGAGTATCGACATAATTTGGGGATTCAATAATGGCTCCCAGTTTGCAGTCATCTGCGAACTTTGTTAGCCAGAGTCCCTTAGTGTTGGCCTGTACATCAAACAAGTAGATGCCAAACAACTGAGGTCCCAGGACTGAACCCTGAGGTACTCCACTTGTCACTTGTCTGGAGCTGGATTTGGAGTCAGCTACTTTTACAGTGTGGGTTCTATCAGTAAGCCAGTTGGCAACCCATCGAGTGACATAGGGATTAATGCCCAGCTTAGTAAGTTTATCTATGATTCCAGAGTGGGGGATGGTGTCAAAGGACTTGGCGAGGTCCAGATAGGCTGTGTGGACTGCCTTACCCTCGTCCACAGCTTTGGAGACTGATTCAAATAAGTCAATAAGGTTCAGGAGACAAGATCGGCCCTTCACGAACCCAAACTGGGTGGGGTCCAGTGTTTTAAGGTTGCCAGTGTCTTTGTTTATAAGTTCCATGATAATATGTTCCATGGCCTTGCAGATCAGGCTCGTCAGACTGATGGGGTGGTAGTTCCCGGGATCCAAGGTGGATCCCCCCTTGTGGAGTGGGATAACTGCAGCTGTGCGCCACTCAGTGGGCATGAAGCCTGAGGTGAGGGTATGATTAAACATGACACTTAGGTGAGGTGCCAGTTCATTTTGTAGTTCATGTAGTACACAGCCCGGGATGTCATCTGGTCCCATGGATGCTGTATTCTTAGCTTTGGAGAGTGCGTTTTTACCTGTGTGGCCATTATTACCAGAATTTGGCAATCTTCCAGTATTGAGATGGGCCATTTAGGGGGTGAGAGGGGGTGAAGTTGGCACTGAATCGATCTGCCAGGATATTGGCAATATCCTTGGGATCAGTATATTTAATGCCATTCTGTTGTAGCTCAGAGCAGATCTGAGCATTGCCATTTAGATTCTTGACATAGTTATAGAATGTCTTGTGGTTGTCTTTGGAATCTTTGGCAATTTTATTTTTGTAACAAGCTTTGGAGGATTTTATGAGGGATCTCAGCTTCTTACTGAGGCTAGTAAGGGAGTTTTTTGCATCCTGGGATTTTCCTCTTTTCTGCAACAGTTTTTTCCTTTTGTTGTAAAGTTTGTTTATGGCAGGGGACCACCAGATTGGCTTCCTGTTTTTGGAGGAGTGCATCTTGGTTCTACTTGGGATGGCACGATTCATGCATGAGTGGATGCTCGTACAGTGTCTTAGTGTAGGACTCAGCAGTCAAACTTTCTGTTCCCATCTGCATGGGTGTCATGAAGTTTGTAACTTCTGACTTGAGTAGCATGAAGTTGGCTTTGGAGAAGTTTTTTATGGAGGTTTCCTTACTGGAGGGTAGGGGTGAGATGTAGATGTTAAGGGTGATTATCTTATGGTCTGACCTGACCAACGAGGGGGTGACCATAAATGTGGAGCATCGATTTCCCATGTTGGTAATGACCAGGTCTAGGATATTGGAGCCCCAGGTGGGACTATGGATTAGTTGATCCAGGGCATTGGAATTTATGAATTCCAAGAACCGTTGGGCAAAGGTGTTGGTACACGAGTAGTTTTCCCAGTTAATGGCAGGGTAGTTGAAATCACCCAGTATTAGGGTGTTCGATTGTATATTAATATTTTCCAGTATGTTTAGAAAGGTGTAGTAAGAATCTTGGGGCATGGTGGGGGATCTGTAGCAAGCTACAATTTGGATTGCAGTCTTACCTAGTGTTAGTTGCACCTGGAGAATTTCAGACGCATTGTGTTGGGCAACTAACCTGGTGGTGTGAATATCCTTGGTGAATATGGACACTCCTCCACCTTTAGTGTTTAGATCCTGTTTTGGTGGCTGAAAAGTGTGGTAAGAGTTGTAGCCTCGTATTGCAGGGGTGCTCTTTGGAGCCTTGAACCAGGTCTTAGTTACTGCACAGATATCAATGTTCTCCATTTTTAGGAGTGCCTTGAGAGAGTTCATTTTGAGGTTCAGACTTCTAGCATTGAGTAGCATTACCTTCAGATTTTGCATGCTTGTACCTGTTACGGTGGTGGTTTTGTCCTTTGAACTTTGCCTAAAAAAGGCACTATAGGGGTGGCAAGAGCCTTTGCCAGTAACCTGAATCCCAGGAGCAACAGGTGCAGACCATCTCTGGCAAAGCATCGTGGTCTGTCGATCATGTCGTCCCAGGCAGACAGATACTGGATGCCCTTTGAATGACACCAGAAGCTTAGCCAATTGTTGAAGTCAATCATTTTGTCCTTATATTGTGGTATCATTCTGGGCTAAGGCAGGATGCTACTCAGGGCTATGGTCATACCTACCTGGGCCACATGATCCGAGAGCTCTTCCATGTTTCTTTTCATCTAGTCCGGGGAGGTACATCTCAAGTCATTCACTCCAACATGGACAATGACAGAGTCATATTTGTACTTGTTGTGGAGTGACTTGAGTGCATGAGTTATGTGGCAGATCCTGGCACCCGACAGGCAGCTGACTGTAATTTTCTCCTTGTTCAGCCTGGTGAGTGGGACATCAGTGTGCCTGACTATAGAGTCACCTATGACTAAAGTGTTACGTATGTTGTCTTGCCTTAGGAGCTGTTGCTGGGTGGCACACTGGTATTGTGAGCTATGTGACACTTTGGTTGTGACTGGTGTTTGTTTGCGTTTCAGCTTCGGAGGTCTTTGTTGCTTGTGCAGGTTACAGTTAAGGTCCTCCGCATATGTGGATTTAGTGTTACTACGTGTGGGTGTTGGTGTGAGTTTAGAAGGGCTATGTTGCTTGAGGTGTAGTGCGGGTGTTAACCTTCTCCTCTTGACTGTCTAGCATAATCATGGGTAGAGAGAGTTTTGCTTCCAGTTTGGCTATGTAAGTGCATCTCTCACAGATTGTAGTGTTGGGTGGTAGGAGGAGAGGATTGTCTGTGTACATGAGGCAATTGCTGCATTGCCCCAGTAAGCCCAGATTCACCAGGTAGACAGGAGAAATCAACGGAAGCTGACCCTTGGACATGCCTGGTTTGGTGCTTTTTTTTGAAAAGTACAGGAGCTGTTTTCCCTTACCTTAGCAAGGTACTTTGCAATTATAGGCTGTTTAGTGCCTATGATTAATTTCTCCTTATTAACAAGCAGAGTTGAGTGCTTGTATCAGTTTAAGGCTTCCTAGTGCTTTCCAGCAGGTATTAGAGCAAGTGCTAGTCACAGGGATGCTTAAAGGTAAGATGAAAAAAATCCAAAAACGATAGCCAGCGAGAGACAACCAGTAGGCTTGTAGTAATAATCCAGTCTTTGTCGTAAAAAATAAAATAATTCTTTTATTATGTGCACAGGTTAGTGCTTTCACCAGAGGCTTCTTCAGGCCTTAAAAACTTCCCTCCCAACAAACAATTACTTATATACTCATCATGTGATCATATTTCAATTAATCAATTTACTTACTCAGCAAACACAACCTTTGCATCAGTTTAAAGTCACATTGGCATATATACAAGGGCGATGATATATTTTAAAAACTTCTTAGACTTTTTAATTTAAGACGACTTGGAAAAGGTTAGACACTCTATATGATATAAAGCCCTACTAAAAATACTAAAACCTCATTCATGCGTTTAAAAAAATTCAAAACATAAAATGTTTGACAAATTTAAATACATTTACAGCTTCACCTATTGGTTCCCATATCCTTTTAAAAGGTGAACTGCATATCACACCAGCTTAATACATATAGTCATTCTGTTATATAATAGCAATACTATCAGTGTATCAATTTTAAACAAAAATGTAGGAAATGCTCCGTGTCTGATGAACTGGATTATCAAACTTAGGGCAGATAAAGGCAGAGGCCTGAATGAAAGAGCCACAATAAAACTCATTCTTAGGAGTAGAAGGGTAATGGCTAAGAAGTAGTAAAAATTCTTATTGACATCTAATTTACAGACAGTCATGTTCTAGCACTATGTATATCATTAGTACAGTAATAAGTGGTAAGTTTTTCACATCTAGGTGAAAAGTAAAGTCAATGCTTTGTAATAACTTCAAGGGTCAGCCTAAAGGTTAAATGAATGTTGCTACATGCAGATGTTCAAGTGTATGATATATAGGCCAGTAGTAGTAATCTCGCTGAGGTAGGTCTTCAGATGGTCTTGTGGTATGACGCATCACTAATAATATTTAGAGTTAGTTATGCAGAGTGAGCAAAAACTATGTTAAGTACAATGCTAGCACACATTAGAGCGCATTGCTCACCGGTTTTGACTTTAATTTGTACATAGGGTTTGATAGTGCCCCTTGTTGATATGATTTCGAGTGATAAATTCCTCGATGAAATGTGGTAGACTGTAGGATTGCTGTGGGGAGGTGGCATCTCTAAATACACTGTAGCGGATGATTGTTGTTTTGGGCAATGTTTCTGCTGTAGTAATGGATTTATGGGTGTCTGTTGTGTGTAGACAAGTCGTTAGTTTTTTAAGAAAAATCTATGGAGCTACATAATGCACAAGGCTAATTTATATACATCTGTATTTTTAATATATGAATGGTATGATATGAAAATTAGTTTTGAGTTGTACCATCAGTTGTACTTTACAGTATATGCCACGTTCTTATGGTTAAATTCATTTTCAAAAGCATTCTAAAAGCATACATATGTTTTTTACATAAAAGGATTTGTTGTATAGTACATAGAACATATATATGATATAATTTAACCTTAAGATGTTAATCTTAAAAGTTCACATTAATACATTTTTTCAATGATAGAATATATGTATTTATCCTTAAATCCATGCGAATGTGTTTAAAGTCATCATATATTAATGATGGTCTGCACTTACAGCTAAATCAGTGGGTTTTATCGGCAGTTATGCCGATAAGCAGAGTCATTACAATTTTGATGAAACATTGTTTTTTATAGGGAGCTGACGTCATGATAGGTGGATATGATGAATATTGAGAGTTTTGGGCAATGTTCATCAGACGCAGAGCATTTCATACATTTTCGTTTAAAATTGATACACTGATAGTATTGTTATTATATAACAGAATGACTATATGTATTAAGCTGGTGTGATGTGCAGTTCACCTTTTAAAAGGATACGGGAACCAATAGATGAAGTTGTAAATGTATTTACATTTGTCAAAACATTTTATGTTTTGAAATTTTTAAACGCATGAATGAGGTTTTAGTATTTTTAGTAGGGCTTTATATCATATAGAGTGTCTAACCTTTTCCAAGTCGTCTTAAAAAGTGCAAGAAGTTTTTAAAATATATCAATGCCCTTGTATATATGCCAATGTGACTTTAAACTGATGCAAAGGTTGTGTTTGCTGAGTAAGTAAATTGATTAATTGAAATATGATCACATGATGAGTATATAAGTAATTGTTTGTTTGGAGGGAAGTTTTTAAGGCCTGAAGAAGCCTCTGGTGAAAGCGCTAACCTGTGCACATAATAAAAGAAATATTTTATTTTTTACGACAAAGACTGGATTATTACTACGAGCCTACTGGTTGTCTCTTGCTGGCTATCGTTTTTGGCTTTATTACTACTTATTTTCAAGACAGCAGAGAGGCATTTGCTCTTGTGGTTGTGTTAGTTTTAACTGTTAAGATGAAAAAAATGGTTTATCCTAAACACTGCAGTGTGCACTAGAGAAGTTAGATGTGAAAGTAGATAACTTACGTTTTACCTGTCTAAAAGTTAATGACTTATAAGGAAGATGGATGGAACCTTAGACATACCTTTCAGGCTTATAGTGCATGAAATGAAGGCAGAGACAAAAGCAACGGTAGGACAAGATCAGAGATGGATTTTAATTATGCATGCTACAAACTTAGAAAGTTGTTTCTATATGTTTACTCTACATGTACTTATTGAAGGATATGGCATGTGAAACTCTGATGACAGGGACAGGTATGGGGTATGTGATGTGTGTCTGTGTGTGTGTTTGAATGTGTGTATTGTGTGTGGGGAGTGAATGGGGGGATACCTGTGCTAACATGATATATAGGCCTCCATTGTTGAATGCTGCAGAAAAGTGCTGATCTGTACTTGCATTAGTTACTAGCTATTCAGAGACATGCAGTTTAGCTGACGATGAAGTCTTTCCTTATTGTGGCTAATTTGTCTCTGAATAGCAAAATACTGTATGGCAGAAACAGGACCTTCTTGCCACAGCTGTTAACATGAGCGATGTTTTTTTTTTCAAAATCCCTGATACTGTGACCTTAGATCATGTTACACATAATTATTAGGATGTAAGGATTCTGGGAGTGAAGATCTCAACAGGAACTACATTTAAAGTTTTTTTTCTGATGCATGATTCCTTTCAAGTTAACATATTTCATGCAAGAATGTTTATTATAACTGTCTCAATGAATCAATATTTGGTAGTCTGGAGTACAATAAAACACAAAACACTGATCAACCAAAACAACCAATCACTAAAAATTCCCTGAAAACCCAATTTACTGCTTGACAGAAATATTAACTGATCTACAGAAAGATAATATCAGTAATAGCTATTTACTTAATATTGTTGAACAAACTGATGTGCTCTGACACTAGATTGCTTTTCTGTTATAGATTAGGTATGCAAGAAACTAAAGCAGCTCTGTGGAGTAAGGGGATCCATTGTATGGTTTTGATGTATGTATCTTAGCACCTCACTACTCTGCCACAGGGCATTACTGCAGTTAAGGAAGGGCATTTCTGAGAAATGTTCAAGATTATTCACTGGCTTTGTAAAACTTATATTATACAACGACCCCCATTAATATTCCAAAACGTGCACGCTGATTGGCCAGCATGCAAGTTGTAAATCAGACTTATACCAATGGAAAAAGGTCCGGCCGCCCGGACTTTTTCCATTAGTATAAGTCTTTTTTTTTTCTTACAGCAACGGAGAAAGCAAGATCTCCGTTGCTTTTTAGAAAGTGTCTCGCTATGTTAAAGGAGTTTAACATAGTGAGACAGCTTTAAAAAAAGCAACAGAGGAAGGAAGATCTCCGTTGCTTTTTTAAAGCTGTCTCGCTATGTTAAACTCCTTTAACATAGCGAGACACTTTCTAAAGCAATGGAGAAAGCAAGATCTCCGTTGCTTTTTAGAAAGTGTCTCGCTATGTTAAAGGTGTTTAACATAGCGAGACAGCTTTAAAAAAAAGCAATGGAACTTTCTCCATTGCTTTTTTTAAAGCTGTCTCGCTATGTTAAACTCCTTTAACATAGTGAGACACTTTCTAAAAAGCAATGGAGATCTTGCTTTCTCCGTTGCTTCCACCCACAGCTCTGATGTACTGCGTAAGCATACGCATGAGCAGTACATCAGAACTGCTGCAGAATACCGGACAGCTGCGGAAGGGCAGCAAGGAGGCATTATACAATGCCATTATTTAAGAAAACAAAGTATTCTTTCTTAAATAATGTCATTGTATAATAATCCACGCCTGAGTGGTAATGCTGATTACCCACGGTTGTCTTTGTTTGGCCACTCGGGCTTCACCCTCATGACCAAACCACGCCAACCGTGGGTAAATCCAGCATTACCCACACCCAGGCGTGGGTTATTGCTTAAATAATCAATGCAGGCATACTTCTAGTAAGTCTTAGTAAGCGTGAATCTGAATAGTTACACATTTGCAATAAAATAGGCTTTACACAGGATGAGGCTTATACATGTTTTACACACTATGAGCACAATTATTACTTAATGGGTTTCATTTTATTACAGCATCAAATGGGGTGTAGTAATATTGCAATAATACATATCCTGTTGCGATTATTCGAGATAACTCGAAAATTAGCAAAGATTTCAAATCTTCTAAAAATCTTCTTTACTGTAACTGTAAACATCAGTTAAAACATAACTGAACATGTGTCTCACGCCACTCCATTCCGTACTGTATCCCATAATACCTTTCTGTACATGAAGAACCGTAATTAAACTCTGAATTTGGGAAAGCATTTTTTATTACTCCAGCCTCAAGCAAGAGCATTAGCAGCAGTCACCACAGACCAGCACTAATTTCACAGCTTTAAATGCTGTAATGAACTTCACTGTACCATTTAAAAATGTGTGGCAGAATAAAGTCTTTAACAGGTTTAAAAGATATTCATTCATCAAAGGGACACTTTCTTTCTGTTCTATTTGTGGTAGCAGTGTTTTACAGCTTTAGACACTGTAAAACTCATGCTACTATAATGTTTTCCCATAAATAGAAGCATGCTGGGGTAGTTAAAGCTCCCTGTACTATAAAGAATTACGATTGGGCCTCTGATCATAGCTCATGTGCAGCATGGGAAATGGGATTATGCTCTGAAACAGGGAAAAAGGCAACTTTGTTAATCAATTTTCTGACATATGTGCTTAATAAATTCTGTTAAGCAGATTTCTGTGCTTTTGTCTCTTTGCTAGAGCATTAACAGCAGTCACCAGAGAAGAAAATCCAAAGCATTTTCATAGATTTGTAAACTGTAATCCACTTCACTGTCTCCCTCCCACCCCACCCCACCTCCACATGCACATTTACATACGCAAGCGGAAAAAAAAGAAGAAAGAAAGAAAAACCTGGCAAAACGAAGTCTTTAACAGGTTTTAAAGCAATTCATTCACCAGTGAGATACTTACCATCTGTATGTTGTCATTGTGCCAGTTCTACATGTGAAATGGGTTTCAGATAGGTAAACATTTCACACTCCTAGATTTTTCTCTCTGTAACTTGTTGTACATCAGGGCAGCTAAAGTTCCATGTATTACAAAAAAATATGAATTGGTTTCTTTGACCATAACTCACATATTTTGTGTCCTCAACATGTCATGTCAAGAATCTCCTCTAAAGCTTTGTTTTGCTCAGCTCTCATGCTAAAGTTTTGAACGTCCATGCCTTAAACAGATGGCAAGTTGGTTTTGATTAGACACCCTGTCATAATCCTCTATGTTCTCGATGTTGCTGTCAAAATTCACCTCTCGAATTTTGTTTTAATCCATTCTTGAGATTAATTTCTAGATATCCTTGTCTTCAACATATAACAGACAGGTTACGATCAGGACCACAAAAAACTGAATTATAAAAATAAATTATAAAAAACAACCCACGGATGGTTTCCACAATTTATTTGTACCAACCAAGCATCTGGTACCTCGGCATATCGCCTTCAAGGATAATTAACATGATGCAACAATCTTATTTTATATCAAGTGAACTACTGGAATAATTGTAATCATTGTTCAATTATGCAATTAACTTCTTGTCCATTTAAAATTAAAGAGACTACATAAATAATCAAACTACATATCACAATATACTTTATATTGTTGGTTATGATCAGGAACCTGAACATAATTCTCTCTATATTGTTTGCTTTAAAAGTGTCTACAACTAAGTTACTTTAATTGTTTAAAAATGCATGCAACTATTCATTGGAAGAGCATAATGTACTAACATCCTGTTTCAAAACTACATTATAGAGCAAACAAACCAGTCCTTTCATTATGAAAAAAATATATATAATCCCCTCTCACTTTGATCACTGACTTTATCATTCTAAGCATAGCGGCTACCATTCCACTTCCAATGTCTCCCCCAGGCCCTGAAACCAAGCCACCTTAATTATAAATGAAGTAGATTATCTGAAGTCTGCTTTTCTGTGTCACAGTGCAGTGTGAACATAACTATGTTGCACAAGTAAATGTTTTATAATTTGAGGTTTCTTTGTTTTTCTCAGATCAGGCCATTCAGCTGTCCATGACATACAGAATTTTATCTGTAGAGACCTTTTTCTGTTGAGGATATAACATTTTAGAAAACTCACAACAGTGTAACAGCATGACATCTAGGGTTGTGCTTTTCATGGCAAATGTTCTGTAAAATAAAAGTGGATCAGGCTGTGGGCAATAAAATTAGACATTGATAACTAAAGATAATAGGGATACAAACTGCTACACACACGATACACCTTTCCTCCCACATCCCAAAGACATGCAGTAGGTGGACTGGGCACTCTGAATTGGCCTTAGGTGTGCGTGTGTGCATGTGTGTGCCTTCTGTGGAAGGTTGGGCTCTGGGCTGGCAACTCGACACCGTAAAACTCAACTGTCAATCATGAGCGGACAGGTGATCCGCTGTGGCGACCCCTAACCGGGAAAAGCCAGAAGAAGAAGAAGAAGATTCTAGAAAGTTAACAAAAATGTAGATTTGAACTATATGTATGAGTGAAACTTGCCAGTAGCATTCATAAAGTAGTTAGTTAATTTTTGCCTTCTGAACATATTTTCAGTAGAGGAAAACTGTAATAGTTCTGATTTAAGCCGTAAGGTAACAAATTACCTTTCATACTTACAACCCGATTCTCATCACGTCTTTCTAGACATGAAATTGCATAATTTACGTATCTAATTACAAAATTAGAAAGGGGATCATTTTGGCATTAGTGGCTAAACTAAAAGCCTAAATCACACAAGAAGTTCCAATAATCTAAAAATGTACAGTTACTTTGAAGCCTGTGTTGTCCCAACTCCTGTATTTCTTCCACTGCCACTGTATAATACAGCAATAGTTTTCAATGACTGACCCAGTCATTTTGGGATTAGTGCTTCTGTTTTTCTCCTATTGAGAGAAGGAGCATTCTTCTTCTTTCGGCTTTTCCTGGTTAGGGGTCGCCACAGCAGATCACCTGTCCACTCATGATTGGCAGTGGAGTTTTACAGTGTCAAGTTGCCAGCCCGGCGCTCAACCTTCCACAGAAGGTACACACACGCACTCACACCTAGGGCCAATTTAGCATGTCCAATCCACATACAGCGTGAGAGAAGGAGCATAAAGACATTATTTCCTGGACACTGCTGATCATTGGAAAGGCTGATAACTGCTTCACAGAAGACAGATTGGAATTTGTGCTACTGTTTTGTTCCAGGTGAGAGAAGGAGGAGAGGGTCACTGATTCCTGATTTTCTGTGACTGGGAAGTGAGTGCCTGTGTGGGGCCTTCCTGACTGGTTTGGTTGCTATTCAGGGCATCTACCAGTAAAAAGGATGCAACAAGCCTACAGACGTGTGCATCATCTGGGATGAAACTGCTGATCGCCAAATAGCCTATGGCCTGTTTCTCATCTTGTGATTGGTGCTACTGTTTTGCTTCTAGACAGAGAAGAAGCAAAGATGCAATGTATCCCAGCAGGGTCTATATTAGAACCTTGAAGTGTCAGCTCTCCAAACAACTAAATGTCATCCTGTAAACAGCTAAAGTCGCGAATGGCCACTTCCGCAAATTTTTTCACAGGGAAAAAAATTCACTTGGTCAGCAAACAGACAAATAAACTTTCAAACCATAATAAAGCAAGGGGCTTCATGCCCCACACCCCCGATGTGGGGGGGCTGTACCCCCCAACTAAATATACCAACTCCAAGATCGCTCTACATTGGAGAAAAGAGCAAATTCCTGAAAACGGCCAAGCTAATTTTTTCCCTGTGAAAAATTTTGTGGAAGTGGCCGTTCTCGGTTTTCAGCTTTCACTGCTTACAAGTCGACCATTAGGTGTTTGGAGAGCTGACGCTTTGAGGTTCTAATATAGACACTCCCAGTAGCACAAACCTATGGTGAGACCAGCACTAGTAACTGCCGGGTAGAAGCCATTTAGGTGAATCTCCACAATGTATCATTCTTTACAAAGCTATTTTTTTTTTTGTTTAATACTGCTTGATTAGCTATTGTCTTACCTAACTTCAGAGTATCTCCTTAAATACATCATCCATAGATCTTCAGGATCTACTACAGGAATTAAAGAGGTTTATTCATACGTACTAGGCTAACTGCCCTTGCAGGCCATTTTAAGTCTAGCCAGTTTCCCTTTCAAGGTGAGAATCAAACCTTGTACCTTGTGTCTGTGAAGTAAACACCTGAGCAATTATGCCAACTTCAAATGAATAAAAACATACCTCCTCTCTGTCAAGGGAATGAACACCGGTCTCCCATATGACAGGCAAGGATAGTCAACACTATACTAACAAGAAAATTGCATATGGCAATGCACTTGATAGATGTTAACACCTTGAGTTGACATTTCCCTGTAAAAGTACCTTTGAAATTTTGCAAATGCCTAATTGAACATAAGGCAACTAGTTTGCACAGTGACAAGTCCTGCCCCCAGTGTTGTGAAACAAATACTCCTGACTTTATTCTATATTTTCACAGTAACTGTCTAATCAATACAAAAGGGCATGTTGCCATGGATATGAACTTTCCTACTATCTCCATTGCCAGCTTGGTTGGTATGGCTATCCTAAGGCAATGCAAAAATTGCCTCTTGTTCACTGACAAAAAGCTAACTGTCAAACAAATTGATAAGGTATGTGAGAGATGTAGTCACGCAATGTGACTGGAGGCAAAGATCTAACATGAAAACACTCTAATGTTAATCAGGTTGTCATCAGTACACATACTGCACCCATCCCAAACAGAGTAAAGCAGACAGGGACGTCGGGAGGTGTACTGACTGTACGCATTTCAGTACAGTGTTTGCGTGGAGGGGGTAGCATAAGGCAGGCACTAGGATCTAGGAGAAAAAGCTAAAGTAGTGTTTTCTCCTTTAAGGATGGTCATGTGTTCGTCGTATGCATGCTAATGGGGATGTAAGCATATTTTTCACTCGTGCGTAATTTAAAATAGATGTTTCATTGAAACAGAAGGTAAGTACGTAAAATTAATAGTGTGTGTGTGTGTGTATATATATATATATATATATATATATATATATAAATGTTAGAAAAATATGTAATAGGTAATAGTAATATACATGCTTAGTGCATTTGAGATTTAAAAGGGTTAATACGTTTATTCTGTTCACACTGCATGAATCTGCACAGCCATTAGAAACTTAACAAGAAGCGTTCTATTTCTGCAAATGTCAGCAAATAACAAGAGATAATTAATTTCTGCTAATGTCATGAAACTTAACAAAGGGATATTCATTTCTGCTTATGCCATGAGAAAACATGCAGCTACTGGAAGCTATTGATAAAGAAAACAATAGATGCTTGAAAGTTTAAACCGTAGTCAGCATTACTTGTACTAAAGCTAAAAATGTACCTTGAATCTAGGTAAAATGTGACATATGTATTAGAACAGTACAATAGAAGAACTGAAATGCTGAAATGGGCTGTCATAAACCCAAGACCAGGTTGTTTTTCTCAAAATGTTTTGCAGAATGACAGATAATTTAACTTGGTCAGCAATAAGTCTAGCAATATTTTCTGTAGAACATACAGAAAGCTGTGTCTAACTACGTCAGCAACATAATGTAACATGTTCTATGTGACAGGAAGAGAACTGTATAAGTATACCCTACTAATCATTAATGATTCAGACAAACCCTGTGCCTACATGCTTTGTCTCCTTGCTGCAAGTAATAAAGGGAGCCTTGCTTGAACCTCATGTGAATTGGTATTTGACGTTTTTTCCTTTGACAGATTGGTCCTTTGGACCGGAACCCTCTCTTCACCTCGGATCAGACAGGCCAGGTGCTTGAAACCATATGGGGAAGAAACCAAATCGGTTCTTCTTATCTGAAAATCCCTCTGACTGAATTGTCATTCAAAAGAGGCCAGCCACTTTCTAATCTGTGACTGAAGGACGGGTCTCCGCAAATTGGTGATCAATCATGTGGGCTCAGGTAAGGTGAATTTACTTTTTTCTGTTTTCTGTTTTAGATCAGGGACTAGATATGTATTGTTTTTGTTAGAATGTATTTTTCTTACAAGTCAGGAACAAAAAAGATTACTGTCTTGTCATAGATCAGGAGAAACAGAATAAGTAGGCAGTCATTCTGAAGAGACTATAACAAAATCCGTGGTACCACGTTAAAAAATAAGAGAAGTTACGTAACGATAAAAGGGTAGAACAAAATGGGTAATAATTGCACAAAAAGACCCCAAAATTCGCCGTTAACAGAAGATGCAAAATATTATTCAAAATGGGTTAATAAGTAAGAATTTGATGGAAAATTAGAAAAATCCTCGCTTATCAAACTTGTCAAACAGCTCAAAACTGATTCCAAAGGTCGGGTAAAAAAGCAACGTAAATTAGGAATTCCTCAGGCACACAGGTGGATTGAGGAAGTAAACCGCAGGGAACAAAAGAACAAAATTTCAAAAGCAATGTTTTTAGACAAGGAGGACAATAACATAGTAATAGCATCAGCACCTCCGCCTCCCTTACCAGAATATGAAGCAAGTGAACAGGTTAGTCCACCCCCATGATATCCTGTAGTCACTGAAGATAGAGGCATTATGAAAATAAAACCATTTATTAGAGATCCCATCGAGACCAGGTCTCGAACAAAGGCAGTTAACTCAAATGAAGGCATCAAGCTATGGCAAATGGTTAAGAATTCACGATCTATAAATGAAGGAGAAGAAATATGTCCACTTATAGAAGTACCCAACCCTCAGGCAGGTCAGGACAATCAGGACCCAACTATTTTAGTGTATAGACCTTGGACTCCAGAAGACATCTGGAAAGCCACTGAGGGAATCGCCCATCCAAAAGTTAATTTTAGAAAATTCTCTGAAGACTTACAAGGAATGAGGCTGAGTTATAACTTAAACGGAGAAGAGGTAGAAAAGGTCGTTAGACAAATTGTAAGGCCAGATTGGCATATGATTAGTGGGAACTGGAATCCCTGTGATGCTGCACAAAGACCCCTTCCACATAGCAGCGCAGAATTAGACACCAGAGTAAAAGGTCTGACAGACTGCATCTCTGAAAAATGGAAAACTAGGGCAGACTGGACTTGCATTAATCAATGCATCCAACAAGAAGGTGAAACTATTAACCGGTATTATGCCAGACTATTAGAGTGTTTTAATAACCACTGTGAAATGCAGGTTCCTGAAGATCAAACACAAGATTCCCCATATGAACAGCAGTTAAAGAATGCATTTTTAAAGGGCAGCATTGCACCTATAAGCAGTTTTATTACAAAACACATGGTAGATCATCGTACAAGCAGGTTACAGTCATTACTTGAATATGCTAGGCATGCCGAAAGGCATTTTAATAGCAAAAAGAAAAAGAAAGCTCAAATATTTTCTGTAGAAGATGGAGCAGAAGTTTACGTAGTACAGTCCGGGAAAAAGGGCAAGAAAAATGCACAGGGAAACAAACAATCTGATCAATGATCAGAGGACTTTGAAGGGCGAAAGAAAAGGGGTGAATGTTTTAAATGCGGTAAAAAGGGATACTTGGCAAAGGATTGCAGGAAAAATAAGAAGGCAACAACGGAAGACAAGGATGGTGAGGACTGACTATATGGTAGTCAGGAATCACTAGAAGGGGCTAGTGAAGAAGGGACAAATGAGAATGTGATAGAGGTAGTAGAGGAAGTGCAGGAAGTTAGTGACAATAAAGAAAATGAAATATTATACGTAGCTTTATTGAGCTTGGAGCTCTATTTAGCAGTCACAAAACCAGAAGTTGTGTGACTCAGGGGCATCACGAACCCTGATACATTCCTTCAAACTACCAGAAAACACAGAGACACCTGATTACATACTGGTCAACGCAGCTAATGGACAGCTGTATCGGGAGCCTCTCTCCTGTGACATTGCAATAACTGATCCAGTTTCAGGATTGACACAAAAAAGTAAAATTGTTGTTTCTGCAAAATGCCCAGTAAACCTCTTGGGCAGAGACCTCATGCAGCTATTTGGTATAGCAGTAGTCCCAACCATGCAGGGTATGGAAGCACAGCAACAAATTGATACCTTTTCAGTGCAATCAGAGGGTGAAATGTTTTATTGGTACAGCCAGGACTTGGTTACAACTGGTCCAGGGACTGTAACCAAAGAGTTAATGAATGTAGCCGTCAGCAAGTTCCCCTCCCTTGACATTGATAAGCAACAACTGTTGCACTGTACCCTGTATTATTGTAATACACCAGGACCTGATAAGGAATATGAGCAATAATTGTTTAAAAATCATGCAAATAGATTGATATTGCATAACTTGTACTGGGACACAGAAGGGAACAGTGTAGCCAGCTGTTCATTGCCCCAGGAGTTCTTTGCATTTTATAAATCCAATCAATTACCACATGTTAGCTTAACCAAAAACAGAAATATAAAATGGGAAGACCTAGGAAAAAAAGTCACGAGATGGGAGAAACAGACAGAGCTAGAACTGTCAGAACAGGGAATACAAATACAGAAATTAAATTGGATAACTCAGACCAACCCAGCTGTGCACTTACAGTCTGGTGAGGACAGCTGATTGACACTCCTGTTAAAGGAGGAAGAAAATGCCTTACAAAATATACCAGAGACTCTTTGGTCAACAGGAAAGTCAGATGTAGGACTTATTCGTACAGCGGGACCAGTTACTATCACGCCAAAGTCAGCATTTAGACCACAAAAAAGACAGTATCCCTTAAGAAAAGATGCAGAGGCAGGGATAAAGCCTATTATAGCAGCCTTAGGGATACTAGTAGAATCTCCCAATTCACCATGTAACACCCCCTTATTTCCAGTCAAAAAAGCAAATGGAGAATGGCGTATGGTCCAAGATTTACAAGCTGTAAATGATGCAGTAATACCAAGGGCAAAACCAATTGCTGTGCACGTGGGCAATGCTCGCCCGGAAAGTACCACAAACGAACACAGTCATGTCTGTTACTCTTACACTGAAGAAGGCATGTTTTTGCCGAAACCAGTTTGTTACCTTTGCAAATAAAGTCAGAATTTTCACCATCTGTTTTTGGCTTTTGTTCAACTGTGAATTTGCTGGCTAACTGTGCTTGTTTGTGGTAATACCAAGGGCACCTACGGTGCCAGACCCACACACCCTGTTGAATGATTTAAAACCTCAACAGAAGTATTTTTCTGTGGTAGACATCAGCAATGCATTCTTTTCGATACTGATACACCCTGACAGCCAGTATTGGTTTGCATTCACATTTCAGGGGAAAAGGTATACATATACGCAACTACCACAGGGATATTGTGAAAGTCCAACAATATTCTCACAAGAAATGGCAAGCAACTTGGCAGAATTTTCCCCACCAAGAGGCAGTCAGATTTTACTTTATGTTGATGACATCTTACTGGCAGCCCCCACCCAGCAGGATTGTAGAGAAGATACCATAGCACTGCTACGATTTTTAGCTGCTGAAGGACATAAGATAAATAAAAGTAAACTGCAGCTTTGGAAAAAACAAGTTAAATACCTGGGATATGTAATATCCAAGGAAGGCAGAACATTAAATGAGGACAGAAAAATAGCAATTTTGCAAGCACCAAAACCCACTACCAAGAAGGAAATTATGTCCTTCCTGGGTACAACTAATTTTTGCCGGAGCTGGATCCCAAACTGTGCTTTGGTATCTGCACCGCTAACTGACCTTATATATAAGAAGCCTATGGCAGTGCAGGATTTATTGCGATGGACACCAGAAGCAGAATCTGCTTTCTGCAAACTGAAGCAGTTAATAGCATCCTCATTAGTTCTGGGATTGCCAAACTATCATAAACGTTTTTTTCCAAACTGTAGATTGTAAGCAGGGTTACATGACATCAGTACTAACACAACAGCATGGGGATAAGCAACGCCCCATTGCTTACTATTCATCACAACTAGACCCAGTGGCACAATCTTTACCCCACTGTGTACAAGCAGCAGTTGCAGCTGCAATGGCAGTTCAGGCTTCGGCCTCAGTAGTGTTATTCCACCCTCTCACTTTGAGAGTGCCTCATACAGTCATGATTATTTTACTACAAGAAAAGGTGGCATATCTTTCCCCTGCTAGGCATCTTTCCTGTATGACTATATTATTGAGCCAACCTCACATGACAATTGAACGATGCATGACTTTAAACCCTTCAACTCTGCTCCCGACCCCTGCAGACATCACTCCGCACCGCTGCCTGCAGGTGATTGAACAAAAGACACTACCTAGAAAAGATCTCACGGATGTCCCCTTGGATGATGCCGAGGTGACATACTACGTGGATGGCTCGTGCAAAAGGGGTCCTGCAGGACAGAACCTAGTAGGATATGCAGTAGTTTCTGATACTGAGATTATAGAAGCAAAACCTTTACCACACAACTTATCTGCACAGCCAGCAGAACTGATCGCCCTGACACGGGCATGTACCTTAGCAAAGGGTGAATGTGTAAACATTTTTACTTACAGCCAGTATGCTTTTTCTACTGTACATGTTTTTGCGCAACAGTGGAAAAAACGAGGAATGATAACATCTACTGGCAAACCTATCAATCATGCACAGTTTATTTTAGATCTTTTAGAATCTATTCAGTTACCTCAGAAAGTAGCCATTTGTAAATGCACAGCTCACACCAAGCAACAAGATAGGATTTCAAAAGGTAATGTGAGAGCTGATACAGCTGCAAAACAAGCAGCTACAGAAGTATTTCTTTTAAATGAGGAACTACAACCCTCTGAGATTTTAGACTTAGGAATGTTAAAAACAATGCAGACACTCACTGCGCAAGCTGAAAAACAACGATGGGTAAAACGAGGAGCAATTCTCAAAAAGGGGCTGTACATCTCTAGAGAAGGGAAACCGATACTACCATCTAATTTGTTTAGATATGCAGCTTTGTTGAGCCATGGGCAGTGCCATGTCTCAACAGGGGGGATGGTACAGCTGGTAAACCAGGTGCTCACAATGTACGGATTTACAAACTACTCTAAAAAATTTTGTTTGACGTGTCAGATTTGTAACAAACATCATGCACAAGGGGCGTTAAAGCCCAAGCAAGGGAGTTTCCCTACACCACCATATCCATTTCACACTATCTGTATGGATTTCATAGAATTGAACAAATGTGAAAATAAGAAGTATTGTCTTGTCATTGTAGATATGTTTTCCAGATGGGTGGAAGCCTTTCCAACCAAAAATCCAGATGCAGCCACGGTGGCAAAAGTACTTGTCAAAGAAATCATCCCTAGATTTGGCATTCCAGAAAGGATCTACAGTGACAATGGTACACACTTTGTAAACCAAACCATACAGCAGTTAAGTAAGCATTTTGGTATTTCTTTAAAAAATCATTGTGCATACCATCCACAATCTGCAGGGCTAGTTGAAAGGCATAATGGTATATTAAAAAACAAATTGAGAAAATTGATAGGTGAGACAGGGAAAAACTGGATATACTGTTTACCCCTGACACCGTTGAGCATGAGAACTGTCCCTACAGCAAAAAGATTGACTCTTTTTGAAAAGTTATTTGGAAGGGCTTACTATACACCCCAGTGGAAACTTCTCATGTCATCAGACCAGGAAGCTGATTTTACACTAGCTGAATATATGAAGAAAGTAATGAATTCTAAACATCTGTTGCAGTCAAATTCTGTTTCAGATAGAAAGCAAACCGAGACATCAGAAGTGGCAGTGACACCCGGAGACTGGGTGTGGATAAAAGTTATCAAGAAGAAGAATTGGTTGTCACCGAGGTGGGAAGGTCCCTACCAGGTGCTTCTTTCGATACCCACTGCAGTCAAGATAGCAGAGCGAGCTGCGTGGATCCACCTGACGCACTGCAAACTTGTTAAGAACTTTGAACTGGACAAAAATCTTACCTCTCCATCGGGGCCCTCAGCACAAAGTCTGGCTACAGAGGGGGGGTCAGTTCAATAGGACTGATCCATCTCAACCCCAGTGAAGAAACCATCGGTGCTGAAGGTCCTATTAAGAACATGTGTCTGAAATAAAGATGACAGAATCCAGTAAGATCCAAATGTACCTATTCAGAAGAGTCGGAGAAAACAGGAATGCAGAACAACCGTTTCCTCGGAAGTATTGCATAACCATCCTGTTGACTGTACTAGTGACAATAATCTTTTTGTTGTGGCCATTCCTTTTCTCAGCCACACAAACTGGACTGAACAAGTATGCAGAGTTGTATGCAGAGTTGCACCCAAACTTCAACACTTACCAGGCAATCAAATATGTGTATGCTGAGACCTTCAATGTATCGAATTGCTAGATTTGCACAGCCTTGCCAACAGCATACGGGGGTTATTGTTAACTTCAGTCCCCCTAGGAGCCAACAAGACCTGGGAAAACTTAGTCTATGATACATCAGATGTCACATCACAAGATAAAGTAGCATTGCACTTGTCTGTTCGACAGAAAGGGACTGTGTGTTTTTACAAAAATGATACAGTTCAGGTGGGTTGGAGCAATTGCAATGTGACTGTTCCCTATAGATGCTACAATAAAACTGATAACACAGGATCATATTGCAACACGAGCTATGATTCATTTGTTGAACTGATGCATAGGACAACTGATGAAGTAAAACATAATG
This sequence comes from Protopterus annectens, assembly GCF_019279795.1. Taxonomy (NCBI): domain Eukaryota; kingdom Metazoa; phylum Chordata; order Ceratodontiformes; family Protopteridae; genus Protopterus; species Protopterus annectens. Next base: position 1,434,912,162 of record NC_056729.1, on the reverse strand, counting down.
CTGACTTTTATAAACAATTGTCTATGATAGACAAAAAAAATGTTTCATCCAGAGCCAGGACATAGTAAAGTTACTACCAAAGTAGAAGACTGTTATTTTGTTTGTGGTAGGAAAGAATACAAGTGGTTACCTGATAATTGGTCCGGCAGTTATTTGGGGTACCTGGTTCTGGTCATAGTTTTACCTGAAGGGAAAATTCGGAATGTTCAACGATAAATTAAGAAGCCTGTCAATCCAGTGGGGCAAATCAATGCGGGCTGGAAAAACCATCATGCTGTGGGCTTAGGGAAAAATGGACTGTCACATATGGACTTGGGTGATACCATCATCTCGTGGGCAGGTGTACTGCCAGCATATGGAGCAACAAAATCAATCTGGGAACTGAGAAAATTGTCTAAACTTCTTGAAATAATGAGAAATGCAACATTTTCTGCCCTAGAATTGGTGACTGATGAACTGACTGCCATAAGAACTGTAGTGCTTCAAAACCACATGGCTCTCAACTTCACCCTAGCGGCGAGAGGAGGTACGTGCACTTTAATCCAGGAGGAGTGCTGTTCGTATATTCCTGACCACAAACATG